>NW_009258383.1:200878-201096 GCF_000687185.1 Egretta garzetta
GTTTGCAAAAAAAATCTGCCCAGGATCAGGCTAACCCAGCCCCCTGCCATCCCTTTCACCTGCTTTGGGTTCCCCCATGGCCCTGGTTAAAAGCACAGAGCCCAGGAGGCCGGCTGGTCTCTGTAGCTGGATGGCTGGCTGCTGTGGTGCAGCACTCAGGGGGATGCACCGAGCCCCGTAAGCGGCTCCCCCCCCCCCCAAAGCAACCCGGGCGGGAG
>NW_009258383.1:201306-320276 GCF_000687185.1 Egretta garzetta
AGGAGGACAGGCAGTAACTGGCCTCAGTGGCCATCCGCACTTCCCAGCCACGGGAAAAACCACCACATGGATAGATGACCTGGGGTCATGTCTCAGTGCAAGGCAGCATCTCCTAAACCCCAATTGCTTCAGAACTGCCCCACCGCCAAGTATGTCATCTTCAACTTCCCCTATATATTGAAAATGCATTTATTTAGGTAAGTATCAAAATTAAACATGCAATAGAGACAGGCCAGTCATACTTCTGATCTTATGTAATTTTCTTGTAATAAAAATAATGGCAAAATATCAGCAAAATATGAAATCCAGTGCTTTTTGAAAGCTTATGGGTATTCACTAGTGTTTATTTTAATTCTTAATTCTGGGTCTCTAGAGAGCTGGTCACTCCTGACCAACAGTTCTTACGAGAAAATAAACTCAAAATCTTGCAGCTATGAAAAGCTACGTGCTTATTGGGAATATTACTACTGCTACATTTTATATAGCTGCTTCATCATGTTCCTTATATTGGCCAGCGATCCCCAAAGACTTCTCTCATGCCAAGGCGCTTCAGGTGTGTTGGAGGTCACTCTGACCTTGCTGAACTGCCTGCTAGCAATTTTTCTTGCCAAGACCAAGGTAATCAGCATCTGGAGGTACCTCTCTCATGATTGCCAGAAGATAACTGTATATGTGGTAACTATATAGCCTGTTGTTAAAGGTGAGAAATAGGTGAATCACCCTGATGGATCATTGAAATAAGGTACCAGGATTTCAGCTGATTTGGGTACTTTTATGTGTCACTGTGGTGTACTGTACAGGCATATGCCCACTGAGCCGTGATTATGTACCACAGGCTGGCCACGGTAAGACTGCAGTCTGTTGATCCCTCCTGTGCACGTGTGTCTGGTGGCTTCAGCAGCAGTTTCAATGCGTGCAAAGGGCAGTGGGTGGCTCCTGTTTTTAAATGACAAAATGTTCCTAGATCCTAGACTGGACAGAGGTTCGTGAATCAGATCCATGGAGAGAGCTGTCTAGTGGAATTGGGACCTCCACAGGCTGTACATGATTCTGGATATTGCCCTCTTCAATTATCCATATATAGAAGAAGAAGTTAAAAATCTGTACAAACAGATGAACTGGGAATGCTAAATGATGACAAATTGAAAGTTAAGTGCTAGTGGGAATATTGGAGGATGTTACTAACCAGCTTAAATGGCAAAAGTTTTCATATATGATATGATGCCAAAGTGAGTGGGTGACAACGGAGGTCCAAATGCCGGCAGGAATTATTAATGTTAATATTGCCTTGAAAAGTACTTACCAAACATTTAAAATCATGTTTTCACATTCCCCACTTAACCACAATCCCTCCCAGCTGATTTCCATTCCAGATAAGTTGGCAGATAAAATGGATGGGTTTCCGCAGTATTGGATGTTAGTATGTGTTATTCATAGATGTTTTCCTTTCCTGTCTGATAGCTATGGAGCACGTATCCTTCAAATACAGTTTGTCTATCTCACTATATGTATCCCTATTTTTCAACTGGGAAAGATGATGGAGTAATCCTAGGCTAGGCTGAATGCCTTGCTGTTGGCAGTGGGCAACTGCTTGCACAATAGAAGCATTTCTGTTGTCTCCGGGTTCACCAGGAGTTGACGATGCCCAAGCTGCCTCAGAGTGGTTGGCCACATGGGATATTGGGGGCAGGTTCAGAAGTAGCATCTAGACCTTATGAGTCCATTGGCCTCCCAGAGACCTGCACCACCTCACATCCCCACAAAACATGTTTCTTCTGCTATCTTGCCATGCAGCATCACAGAATGGTTCAGGTTGGAGGGAACTGTGGAGGTCACATGGTCCAGTGCCTGGCTCAAAGCAAGACTAACTTCAAAGCTAGACCAGGTTGCTTGACTACCCAGTTGAGTTTTGTGTATCTATCTCCAAGGATGGAAATGACAGAAACTCTCTGGGTAGCTTGTTGCAGAATTTGTTTACTCTCTCTGTGAAGACACTTTTCCTCATGTCTTGTCAAATTTCTCTTGCTGCAAGCTGTGCCCATTGTCTCTTATCATTTCACAGTTCATCTCTGGGGAGAGTCTGGCTCCATCTTCTCTATATCCTCCCATGAGGTAGTTGAAGATGACAATAAGATCTTCCCTTAGCCTTCTCATCTTCAGACTGAACAGATCCAGTACTTCCTGTCTCTTTACGTATTTGCACCCCTGATTTGTGCTCCCACCCTGTAATCTTCTTGATGTCCCTCCTGTGATATCTCCAGTTTGTTAATGTCTTTACTGTACTGGGGAACCCAAATCTAGACAGAGCACACCAAATGTGGTCTCACAAGTGCCAGACAGAGGGGAATCAGCACATCCCTTGATCTGCTGGCTGCGCTGTTCACGTGCAGCCCAGCATGTGACTGCCCTTCCCAGCCACAGGAGCCCAGTGCAGACTTGGGTTCAGCTGCCTCTCCACCACCACCCATGCCTAGCCCCAGCCTGTGCTGTTGCAGGGGGTCATTTCACCCCAGATGTATGGCAATCTAGTGATTTGTGAGCTAGCTCAGTTACCAGAAATGAGATGGTCTGCCTTTTGAGTAAAATTTGGTGTGGTTAAATTTGCTTGCGTAAATGGCATGCTAAGGTGGTTGTAGTACATCTCCCACCATACATGATAAGATGTGCAGTGTAGTTCACAACTTTCTGTTTAACGATGTAGGACAGAATGAAACCCTCCTTTACTAAGACAGACAAGGACTAACTACAACATGGAGAGGGTTTAGATTTATCTGTTAAACCGGGTTCACGGTCTTTTACTGGTGAAATGAACACACAGGGGAAAAAAGCAAACAAAAAGGAGGGATCACTTGGACTGCAAAGCCCCCTTCCCTTCTGATTTTTATGGGAATGTCCAGACAGGAGGTAACATTATCTCTGTTTAGTCTCCATCACAGAGCGGGACAGGGCATGAGGCAGCAGTGAGGCAGCACCACCATCGTAGCAGTGAGGCAGCATCTCCATAACATGACGCCCCCCCCGTGCCACGCTGGTGAGGCTCTGCACTGGTAGCACTAAGGTCAGTGGGTGGCAGGAGGCAAGTCTGTGGCTCTCCACCTCCTCCTCCCAGAGGAAACGGATGAAAGGCAGTGATATGCTGTCAGGCAGGAGACATCTGTTCTTAACAAATTAAAATAAGAAGAAACCTTATGGTATGAAAAGTGCCGAGAGCAGCCCCGGTCCAGAACTGAATGGGACAGGGCTTATGTGTGTGGACTGATGTTGCATGACAAGGATCATGAATTGCCTTTTACGGAGTAATTCAAATCTTGCCAGCTTGGTAGGCAATGTTTTTACAATGAGTTGAAAGCAGATCACATGTGAGACCAACCTATAATTTCTCTGCCAGTTGCTGTGGTTTTATAGTCTTTTATTTCTGGGTTGGGTTTTTTTCAGTTTTAGTTTGGGAGCCTGTATGTCCGTTCCTGTAATTGAAGTGAAGTGAATGGCAGATGACTGGCTAAATTCCTTTAAGAGAGTGCTCCCAGAGACACAGTGTCAATAAACTGAAACATGCAGGATTATAATTATCTGCAATCTGTCTAATGTAATAATAATTTAATATGGGTAGGCACAGAGGGTCAGCTCTTTAGTTCAAATTAGCACGTCTCCATTGAATTAAATGGCTCTCTGCCAGTCTTCAGCAGCTGAAGAACTAGCTCAGTATTTTCAAGCAAACTGTGATTCCAAACAGGCAATTCACCTTAAGAAGTGTGTTCACCAGTGGTACACTCCGACTTGATCACAGAAGGAATGCCACTCTCTGTAGAGTTCTTCTGTACAGCAGTCTGGAAGCATGTGCGAATGTGCTGTGGTGTTGCAAGAGCTATTTGCCAACGCCAGAAAGTGAATGCTGATGTTTATCATCAGCAAGACGCTAAGTGAGGTACAATATAGTAGGAAGAATTAGTAAAACAAGACAAAAATGTCTTCTCTTCCATGAATGCACAAGTGTTTTCTGATTCCTGGAACACAACCTGCGTTGATTGGATGACATGACATTAAAACTGCTGACACGCTCGGAGATGGGCTGCTTGTTTACAGTGAATTGAAATTCAGATCCATATTGTCTGAGCAGGGCTGGCTGCAGACAATTTCGTATTGTTTTCCTTTCCTTGCACCATTTCTGCAGCAGTGTTTTCCCCCAAGAAGTACTGGCTTCTGCTAACCACACAAAACACATCCGTGCAGCAAATTCAGAAGCATGTGCTGGCTCAGGGGCTTTATGATCCATTAAAAACTTCATGGGGTTACATTTTTTATTTTCAGAATATAGATCTCTATAGACTGATCAGCTGAAGAGGCTGGTGGGCTATGGGTTAGGCTGGTCCATGCCGAAGCCTCATGACTCCACCTCCTGGCTGAAGCTGAATGGAAGATCCATCTCTGATGTTGCTGTGGTCAGGAAGGGAGCAAAGATTTGTGGTTGAAGGCATTGCAGCTAGTTTATAGAGAAAATCCTGAGCTAAGGCACTCGTTGTTTTACTGATTTGTTCTCAGGGTATACTTGATTATTGAACATCACAACCTTGTGCTACTCAAATGAGACAGGCATGAAAAGACAGCAATCCGTTTTGAAATGGGCCCAAGATAATTAAGCACACTTAGAAAACTTCATAATTGTCCAGTTCCTTTAAATTATGGAAATGGAAGATAATGCTGAGTCAGTATGAATTGAAGATTCAGATGATTGAAGGCTTTTTTCATATTGGAGCTTCCCATACTACTTGCTGCTGTGTGAAATGTGGTAATTATTCCACCATCCAAACAAATACAACTTATTTATGCAAGCACAGTCTCAGAAAAGCCTTTAGAGCACTGCCTCCATGTGAAAAGCATGCTCTGCAATCCCTTACTATGATAATATACACCAGTCAGTGGAGACCATTCACTTTTTGGAATTTCTGTACAGGGCACTGAAGACGGGATGAAGCTCTCTGATGACTAGCCTGTTTGTGTATGACTGCAGAACACAATTTGGATGAAGGAAAATGCTGCTTCACTCAGGATATGATAGTATGGAAGAAAAGCTTTGTCCTGGAGTGAGACAAAAGTGAAGTCAATGATGATGTCTTCCTATCCTGCTAAGAAGCTAAAGCTTACATCACTTTCTGCTTGCAACCTAAGCTGATTTAAAAAAAAGATCTATATGCCTTAAGAAACAATAGTTTCAGGGCATATGAGATCTACAAACTAAGGAGCATATCAGAAAGGGTTAATGAGGAAAGAATGACGGTTCTGACACGTCTGGTTACAAGATCTAAGAGATATATAATTATACCAGCAGGCAGGATGTTCAAAACAAAGGAGGTGGGTTTTACATGCTATGCAGATAATCTGTGTAACCCGTTGAGCCCGGAAGCTGTGAATACTAAGAACTTACACAGCGTCAAAACCACAACTAGACAAATTCACTGAAAAGAAGCCATCAGCATCCATTAAATGCAAAGGCAACACCTCTTGTTTAGAGTGTCTCTGAGTTACGATTTTTTGGAGTCAGGGAGACACTCAAGGGAAATATAACTGCCTGCTTCCCTTGCTTTAGTATTCATCTGTTGTTGACCACAGTCAGGAAGAGGATACAGCGCTCAGCAAACCTGTGGTCTGCAACACCAGTCTTGCATTCTTATGTTATGCTGCATTATTGGATAGGGTCTCAAAATTACTGTAAAGACCCATTACAACCAAGAAAGACAAAGGGCTGGAGGATGTCTCGTGAGACCCATCTCTTGACTTTTACTTGATTGTTCACTGGAGTGACATTTTATGCCATAAAAAGTTACAGGTCTGGACCACAATGAAATCTTATGGTATTTTCAAAGTCTTGGTAACCGTTGAACAGGAACCTCACAGTTTCCCCCAGGTTTCTTCCAAAAAAGATGACATGCACAGAAGCTTTGAAATGGAGCATCCATTTGGATGATTCTTCTTCCCAGAACTCCAAACCAACAAGATAGAGTCATGCTATAAATGTCAGATCAAGTTAAACCAATTTGCATTATCTGAGGTTTGCATGTATGTAATCTTGTCAAATGAAAGCCACAAGAAGCTTGGTACCACAAAGGACAGAGTGAGCTCCTTATACTGTTTGTAGTGGGAGCAGCTAAAGCCTCATCCGTCCTATAAAGGCAGTATGTTTAAAGAGACCGGGAAAGATGCCCACATTCTAGCAATTTTTTTACTTGCCTGTGTTAAACAGAAAACAAGTTATTGCCACAGTAAGAAACCGGGCTTTAAAACTGGTAGAAACATGCATTTTGGACCTGTTATATATACATATATTTATCAGCCCCTGCAGGAGAAGAAAGCATATCATAATATGATTACCCACAGTGAGGAGCTGCCGGAGAGCTAATAGCTCTCCATCTTCTTGAGCATGCAGAGCTCTCCACTGCAGTCTGGAGACTCTTCTCACTATGCTCTTCGCCTTCCTAAATTCAAACCTATTGTCTCAAACAGAAGTTACATTGCAAAGCACAAAAAGGCATTTTAATAAAATTGTTCCAACTAAATTGCTGACTGCAGGACAATTCTGCAGCTTCACTGTAGGAATTGTAGGGTTCCTGCTGCCTTCTTAACTGCATGATAAATTGCAAACCTCTTGCTTCTGTGCCACAGGCTCAGAGAGCATTGTCTGATCACCATTGCTTTTCTGATTTATTTTTCATGCCTACTGGTGCCCATATAAACTCTCTCTCTATTTATGCTCAGACTCCCTCATTTTTTTTCCTGGATTATGTAGTGCAACAATCAGATAGGCAATTAATGTAAAAATATATCATGGATATGATGTGAATTACATTTTAATTCTCTATGTCCATTGCATCTGTCAGCTCAGTTTGTGCGCTTGCTGTAGCTATGAGGCTATTAACCCCATCAGCAGGGCTTTGGAGAGCTGTTTGCTCAGATTTGTCCAAGGCCTGGGTCTCTATATATTTGATATATATAGCAATGCCAAAATCATCTGTTTTCACCCAAAGTTTGCAGGGCATTTTGCTATGCAGGACAAGGTGTATGTATGTAGCTGTTGGCCTACAGTTGTTCTACCTGTTGTTTATTATAGCTGAAAGCTACCCTCAAGCACTCATAATACACAGGGGCTAGTTTTCACCCAAATCTCTGTGCCCAGTGTTTTTCTTTGAAGAGGTCCTCAGGGGCATTGGGGAGTCTGGCTTTTGCCACTGTTTAGGCACAAGGAATTGGTGGAATTTTGATTATTTGAATATCGTACTGGGGACCTTAGCCAAAATCCGCTGAACTTAACAGAAGGACTGGTAGTAAGATAAGATTTGGTTCCAACTCAGGAGTGAAGAGCTTTGCCCTAAGCACTGTGAAATCTGAATCTGTCAGATTAAAAAATGACAGAGTAAGAAAAGCAAGAGAGTAGATATGAGTGAGCATGTGGCTACAAAGTTGGGGCCATGTATGATATCCTTTCTGTGCTAGTGAGAAGCTGAGCTACCTAGTCTTCTCCTAAACCTTGGTCTTGCTGAACTGTAGGAGTAATCTGATGGCTTCTGCTCCTCAGTAAAGAGCCTGAACACATTTGAGCCTAGAAAAGAGACCCCATCAATGATTTCTTTCTGAGATTTATCAGTTAAGCAGTGTTTAATCTTTTTTAGTATGTGCTTCAGTGGTTCAGTTAAATGTTTTTAATCAGGATGTCATACCGTATCAAGCAAAAGAACCTGTGGAAATCTAAGTGTATTATGTCAGCTGTCACTTTTTATTAACTAAGCTTGTCAAAAATGCTAGCAATATTTCAGTGTTAAATGCTAACATTTAAAAGTCTACATTTAAAAAGAATGCTATTGTTTCATTAAAGCCTGTTGTTAGTCTTCCCTATATTTGCATCTTACATTGCACTTAAGCCACTCCTTAGCAATAACATATGTCATGCTCAACCTTTGCTAGGGATCAATGCTAAGCAAACAAGCCTGCAGCCAACCATGTAATACCTTTTAATCTTTGGAGCCTTTGCCCACCATTAACACTTTACCTGTTCATATGCATGCATCTGTCATCGTGCAGCATCAAACACACAGAACCACTGTGAAAATGATACATCTTGGTGAAGGTTATCTAATTCTGCATGCAAAAATTTCAAGTCTGCCAAAAGCACCTACAAGTGCTTTTACAGATACAGTGAAGATAAACACAGCATAACCTCTAAATTTTGATGCAGCCTCTGGCTCTTAACTCCCCCAGTTAACACAAGCGTTGTTTGGTGAAGTTAAGGCATGTATACATTGGTTAATATTTACACAGTGCTTTGAAGATACAAACTATTGAAGTCCTAGACGGTATTCAAACCTACATAAAGTTGCTGGTTTTGTACAAGCTCTAGAAATACAGACCACCTGAAGCGATATAAAACCTCAGTGAGCAAGAGCGTAACTCTAGTTCAAAGCTGATGTTCTAGTGTAACAGACAGGGTCCTGGTTTATTGAAAAACCCAGAAATACCTTACAAGTATTTATGAAACACTGTAATGTCTAAGTTGTGGCATGGTTACAAGGAAAGGACATACAATGACACTGAGCAATTGAATCAAAAATGCTATAAAATAACAGTCCTAAAATAGTAAACGTTGCAATGAATTATTAAAGTTGCTTATTTTAACATTTTATTTACTGAATTTTGCATTATTAAAATTACAAATCATCAACTCACATTGTGTTGTCATTGAATCTGGCCTCCCTGAGATTCGCTTTGTTCCCATTCACTCTCCCCAGTTGGTTAACATGATCTCGGCTCCTGACCTTTTTCTCATTACACCCTTATGATTCATGCCACTGACTCCCTTTTGCCCTTTCCTTCTCATTTGAATTTTCTTGGCTGTGCCTGCACAGCTTTGCAAAGCTCAAGCACACCATGAATCTCTCATCATGTGTTTTCCCATATGCAACACCTCTTGTCCTCCATGTCCCAGAGTGCTAAGTTACTGCCTTCTTTCATTTAATTTTATCCCTGGCACTCATCTTTCTTGCAGTACTCAAATGAAAAAAAAAATTAAAATTGCTTGGTAAAATGAAATCCCTCATGATATGCCCAGCATATGCCATCTTTCCTGCAATTGTTTTCATACTGTATAAATTTTCAGTATTTTTGGCATCCTGGTCTGTTCCTGCTTGTGTCTCTCTCCCTCCTTGTCCTATTCGATGCCCACCCACAGCCTTTCGTGTAAAACATGGTGTAATAAACACAGAAAAAGAAGAATCACAATTTCAAAGAGAACCAGAGAGGGCAGGTCCTATGGACAATCCCTATATCATCTTCAACACCATTTCTGTCCTTCATTGAGGTTACAGTAACTTGGTAAGGCTAATTCCTTCTGCGGCAAAGCCGCAGCACAGCTAATCCGGGCAGCAGCAGCGTGAGCAGGGTCTGTCTTCTCTTGTGGCTTGCATGCTTTATATTCAAAGCCACCTATTTATAATGTTTCTCATACGAATGCTAAAGTAGTATCTGCCGTTTTTACAACAACACTTATCTGTTCTGGTGGAATCTTTTTATTTTTGAAACTCCCTACCTTGCGAAGGCAGTCATACTGCTGGCAGCGACAGCTGCTGTTTGACTCAAGTCGCACTAGCAACAGTGTTTTGCCATTACCCCTCACTTGCCTTTTTCTCTCTGAAACTTCTCCCGATAGATGAACTTTTGGATATTTTAAAAATGTCAGTTCAGTGGCTGGGTAATTTTGAGACCGTCAGTGAGACCTGCCTGATGTCTGACCTGGGAGGCTAAATTGACTGTACCTAAGCACAAGGCTCACTGCTGTTACGCGTCCCTGGAGCAGCCCGCGGTGGGGGAGAGGCTGTCCTGCTCATCAGTCAGGCTTAGGCACGTGTTCAGCTTTAGCTACAGGTGTATCATTGACAAGTGACACCGTTAAACCTGCTGCCTGTCACTACCTGGGTCTGAGCTTCTCGCCCTGCTCGGGGGAGACGCAGGCGGTGCCCGACGGGGAGCAGGGTGGGAGCTGCACCCATCCTGACACGGGGGTCTGAGAGCTGGGCTTGTTCAGCCGGAGGAGACACACAAAGGGGGAGGCAATCGCTGTCTCTGGTTAAAGGCAGGGCAGTCAGAGGTGAGCAGTGAAAGGAAAGCTTTACATGTTGCAGCGAGAGAATTTCTGATCAGATATAAAGGTGGGGTTTTTTTCTCTAAGAGTGCATCAGTTATTTTGACTGTAAAAGAGGTTGGGTGAGTCACGGCATAAAAGTGCTTTGGAGGTCGTGCCTTCCTCTCCACCCCCCCTACGGGGGAGCTGGGGTGAGCAGTTCAGCTGGAGGTGGCTGCACTGCAAGCACCAGCTGTAACCGAGGAGCTTCTTGGCTACCCGGCTTGGAATCATCCAGCTACTTGCCCTTGCACCTTTAAGGTGGTTTAGGAACAATAATAGCTTCCTTAATATTTACTGAGCCCTTTTTAAGGACACATAAAGTGTAATTCATACCTTTCTGGCTTATTGTCACAAATGGGCATGTGTTTGAAATAAGGCAAATGTTACTACATATATATTTTCCTATTCCTAAAAATGGTATTGCTTTTCTGCTGGGCTTGAGCTCTCTTCATCATTAAAAGAAAATCCAGGGGATCAGGTAATCATTCCCAGGCTGTTTCCACTTCAGGCTAATGATTGGGAAGAGAAACTACTGAGGTAGAGTGCAATTTAATACTACTGCCAAATTCTTCAGGTTTCCCCTATAGAATTGTTTATGCTCTCTTGCGAATGATTCCCTGGAAGGTTAATCAAAATAATGTCAGCGTGTATTTTCTTCTTTGGTCCAGCTATCTGTGCCAAAGCAGTATGTTTTATGGGGAAAAGCCAAGATACTTTTCCAAATGTAATACCTCACACCAAGGCTTTCTGTATCTGACAGTAATAAGAGGACTTAGACTGGCTATAAGGAAGAAATTCTTTACAATGAGGGTGGTGAAACACTGGAATGGGGTTGCTCAGAGAGGCAGTGGAGGCCCCATCCCTGGAAACATTCAAGGCCAGGTTGGACGGGGCTCTGAGCAACCTGATCTAGTTAACGGTGTCCCTGCTCCCTGCAGGGGGGTTGGACTAGATGACCTCTAGGAGTCCCTTCCAGCCCAAAACATTCTATGATTCTATGATTCTATGACTTGCAGGTGCTGGCCTCTGATGTACTCAGTTAACTTGGCACAGTTTTATTCTGGTAGGATTCCACTCATGGTGGAATGCTTGCAAAATCAGTCAACCTAGATGGATACTCGGTGCTAAATAAGCTTTCTTTACTATTTGTCTGTTTGCTAGAAATGAGTTGAAAGGCTATTTGATCACCTTCTGGCCAAAAGGCAGTGCTAGAGTTTTCTGTCCAAAGATTGGTTGAGATCTTAGTTAATGTTTTCTGAATCATGTAGAAACAAAAATAAATATTGCAGTCCCACAGATACTTAGGAGCATGCGAAATACTGTTTATGTGAATGTCCCAAAGACTTCTGTCCGAGCAGGAACAAGGGGATGCCGTCTGCTCCTTTTGTTTCCAAGACAGTTTTTTTGCACAGCCTCAACCAGTCCTCTTGATAGAATGTAAATCCAAGAAAGTTCTCTTTATAGTATTTGGAATTAAGTACTGCACTGATATTTTGTTAACATCTGTCTGCCTCAGTTTAGGGAGCAGAAACTGATTCATCTGAGGAAGCTGCTGGCAACTGACATATAGAAAAGCTGAATTACAGCCAGCATCAGAATCATAAAAATGCACTATTTTGTTCAGAGGGAAGAATTTTGTCATTAGCCATGCCAAAACCTGCCTTCGTTGACAGAAATGGATGAGAGCACATTATCTTATCTCAATATCCAGTTTACCGGGTCACACTCTGGCAGAGTCCTAATCGCATCCCTGATCCCATGGAGATGACAAAGCCAAACTTGTTCCTGGCTCAGAAGAAGCTTCTCTATGTGCATGCCTTTGAAAACGGGGTATGTGGCCGCCCTCTCCCATGGCAACAGGCAACCTTTGCAGGGAACCCCCTCTTTCTTCTCCTTTATTCTCCTGATACCACTTTGTTCTCCTCTTCATCCCACTTTGGAAGGGCTTGAGTGTCAAGGAGAAGGTATTTGGAGACAGCGACAACTACTGCTACCGTGGCTCCTCGCTAACCCTACCCGAGAGCCCTCAGTGAAGTCCTCCCTGGATAAAGGGGTTGCCACCCCCAAAAGCCCATCAGCTGAGAGGTGCACCATTGGGAGCAGGAGAGGCCAGACCTCTGTTGCTGAGGATGGGAATTTTGGGGGGCAATATTTTCATGAACGAGGCCAAGGGAAAGCATTGCTCTCCTCTCCAGCAGAACAGTCATTAGGGAAATCTCCAGAGATGGCACAGTTTGGGATTTTGCAAAACATTAATTTCTTCTGAACATTTCTGGATTATTTTGAGAGGGTTTTTTTTCTGCCTCATTGGTGCTGAGGCCCTACTAAGTAACACTGCAAAGACTGAAATGAGTAAAAGAGGAGGAAAAGTCATGTCTCTCCTAACTTTTTGTGCTTCGTCATCTCAGAAGGTGCCTCAAGTGCTTTTTTTTTTTTTTCCCCTCTCTGCAAGTTGTTTATACCTCCTGGGAGAGGCTCTTAACAGAGGAAAACAATTAGATGGCTCTGGGAATGTCGTCAGGAAAATATTGCCTTCTCTTGACTCTGTGAGAGCAAATGTGCAGCTGAGCCTGCTAATGTGGACAGATGCTTGAACAGCATCTTCAGCACACGTGATAAAAACCGAAAGACTGCAGCGATTCAATAGTTCAAACTTCTAGTTAAACAAAGGCTTTTGTTAATTATTATACCACAGTTAAAAGACATTTGGAAGTGATAGACAAATAGCTTCATTCGAGAAATAATAAAGCAATAATAATATCAGGCTATGCTGAGCTTAGGAGAACTTTCTGCTTCTGGTTTCAGCGAGTTACCTCTGCCTTTGTTACTGTTATGTGGATGGCTTGCACAGAATTTACCCTTAGATCCAAAACTTATATAAATAACAAAGATCTTTCCAAGTCTTTTCAGGAAGATTTGAAGGCAACAGGGACTTTGGGAAACCTATCGGCCTATGTGGTAAGGATGTGTTTGCAATGATCCATTGACTGTTTACTTTAGCAACAAGGGTTCAGGCAATAGGATTATGCACCTTTTCTCATACGTTTAATAGTTCATTAGATTGGGATCTCGAGCTGTTTGCATACTCATTTTCAGGTGTTCTCTAAGAAATGATCTAAGGATATGAGGAAGAACTCAATTCATTGAGCTTTAAACTTTTGAAAAAAGAATTGACATCATTGTATGAGAAGGCTGTTTTTTACTGCTATTGCACATATCAGTGAAGTTCAGTGTTGTTATGAATGACCATGTACTTCTGGAAACACTTTTAGGAGACACCTTAGGTCCCTAGGCCTTTTGGAAGACCTCCTGCATCAACTGAATTTCTTAATGGGCGTTGTGCTTCCATTACTTTAAGTTGATATGATGCTAGAGGTGTAATGGCTCAAGCCAAACACCTTTCACACTAATCTCATTGTAAGTGTCCTGAAGACATTACAGTGGAATAAAATAAACATTATTTGTTAAATTATACAGCTACTCCCTTACACTCTGTATATGCAGGTGTGAAGAGCCCAGGAAGAAAATATTTGTAGTAATACCTTATTCATCCACATTCTTTAGAAGTTTTCTAAAAAATAATGAAGCAAATCTGTATTCCTCTTTTCCCAAGCATTTCAGGGAAGTTATAGTAATAGAAGCCACATTGAGATGTTCTATGATGCTAGGGTAGCAACATTGTCCAATTATGCTACCAAATAAGTTTCATAGATGAGCCATCATGACCATGAGTGATGAGATTTGGAAAATCAGATAGAGAGGAAGTGTGATCAGGCAATGGATGCAACTGTCCTGAGGAAAACATGGTCACTAGTGACCTTACAAAAATCAAAGTAAGCACACAAAAAATTGGCAGCTTTATTACCAAACTACACTTTGACCTCTGTTTTCCATGGTTTTGCATCAGGATCATTTCAGAAAACAGTAACCTATAGGTGGCATTCAAGGATAGCAAATTACTCTGATTTTGCACACATCTATAATACTGCCACACTTGGTCACACAGGAGTGTTAAGAATGTGCTAATTTTTTTGTAAGCTGTGAGTGTTGCAGTGTCATTCTCAGTGGGACGGGCTGGCCAGAATGGGAAATGTGCTTGCCCTGCCATGGTTCCTGAGAGCTGCCTTTCCCCACAAACTTCTGTGCCACACTACAGACCCTCCTTTTTTAACTTTAGGTGATGAATTGGCAAACAGGCTGGATAACTATGGGTCCCGGGCAATGGCATGAGCTGAGTTCCAGCCTTCCTCTGATCAGGTTAGCAGTGCCGACGTGCCCTCCGCCTGCAGCCCGCTCCTCGGAGGGGAAGGGCTCTGCAGACTGCAAGCTCCAGCTGCCAAACCTGGGTGTCACCGGCAGTGCTCTGCTGAGCTGGCACTTGGGGGACAACTCGTGGGTGCTTCCACAAAGTGCCCAAAGTTGACCCTGGCTATGCTCTTGCAGATCGGTCTGGACTGTAAATAAAACCCCAAGCAACTTTATTTACTGGCAGAGACCAAATCCTGATGACCCAGCACCTGGAGTCGAACGTCTGACATCTCCTCTTTAGATCATACACAGGCCCTTCCCCTGGGGAGGACAACCAGCCTGCCAGAGATAGAGAAAAAATAAAGTACTTGAAGAATATAAAGAAAGTGATAGCATATCACCACTTTCTCTCCTGCAAACATGAGCGCGGCAGAACTTGAGACTAGATGTGAATGAGGAAGAAACAAAAGCACCCGAAAGGTCGAGGGGCAGTCTGGGACCCTGAGTGGGTGCTGGAACAGGGTGCTAGCTTGCAGGTGAGAAGGATCACATATGACTTGTTTTCCCCAGCTATCCAAAACGCTGCCCAGGTGGGCCCCACTGTACCTGCGTGAGCCCCCACCACCTCGGGATTTCCCACCTGCCTCGTTGTCAGGGGCCATTTGGCACAAATCACACTGCAGTTGGGTCTTCGTGCCCAGGCCACCCTCAGAAATGAGAGGTTTGTTCTCCTCCATCCCATAGCAGCTCTTTGAATCAGCATGGCAAGCCATCACCTTTGTGGTCAGCCCAGAATATCCGGGAAGCAGGACATGCAATCAGGATAAAACAGCATAGCACCATCTCTTTGCAAAGGTACAAACTACATGAGAGTGTTGTGTCCTGTGCAGGAGCAACCCATTCTCCAAAACCGAGCCTATATTCTACCCATAAGCACAGGCCAATCCTTCAGAGCAGCTTCATGTGCTTCAATCACCCCATACCCTGGGATTTCATCTCCACAGAGTGCTTGGAGTCCCCCAGATACTGTCCTTACACCATACCTCATCCCAGCTGGCACTGGTGGGCACCTATTTCTGTTCATTGCATTGCAGCTGGAGATCCCCATTCAGAGTAAAAAATCAACCACAGCCTTCTTATCTCCTAAGCATAACTGTTAAACTTCACAAACTATGGGGTCTCCCCTCACCCTTATCACATGTGGTTGGTGCATTCCAGGGCAGCCAGCCGGCGCTGCTCTTCTCATGGGGCAGAGCAATGGTTTGCTACCAGCACTGCCTGGCTTTGCTGAACTGAGAGGTCTGCAAGGCATGCGATACTCTAATCCTGCCCTTAAAAGGTTTTCTTAACCAGTCTACAGTTTGGATATTGCTCAGGTATAATACCCAAGGTCAAACCTTGTTTTGCTGTTGTCGTGACATTCTCCTTTGCGTAAGCAACCTGTCCGCACAGGGCTTTTCCTCTGCAAATTTTGTAAAGCATTGTGCAGGGGGTAATTAAAGCAGTCTGTTTCTACAGCACGTTCTGTCTGTTTCTTCTTTTCATTATTAGATGTGATGACACATTTGCCTGTGTGGCTTCCCACAGATGGCACTGAAATTTTGTGATCAAATGGTAAGAGTAAACCAACTGTCAGCTCCAATCACAGCTTCCCATATTGCTCCACTGGTGTAAGAATACTGTTTTAATAAAGGGCTCCTTCTTTTTAAAGTGGTATGGTTTGCAGCATGGGATGGAGTTTGAGAGTAAGATGTCTAGTTCGCTATTAACAGATTCAAGGCTCTATTAAGAAGTTTTATGTTCTAACTATAGATTTTATTTGCAAGCACTTTTAAAAAGTCAATATATGAAGAATTCTCATTCCACCTTTTTTTTTCAAGAAAATTGATCTTTTAAAATCTCAGAAATTTCACTTAAACATTTTAAAAATACATGTAAAAAAATCACTGAAATATTTTATAGAAATGTGCCTTTTGAAATCTTAGAAATATACTTTTAGAAGGCTTTAAAAATCTTTGATAAAAACCAAAGGATTTAATTTCTTTATGTTGTTTTTGAAATGTATATCTTTGAACCAACTTTACTAAAATGATCATATTTGCACAATAATAAGAAGTGAACATTATTAGAGAGTGTGTTTAAATCCACAGGCAATTTTCATGGCAAACTGAATAAAATACAAAATAATGTAGGTGGTGAATAATTCAAATGCTTTGAAAATTCTGACTTCACAACAACAAGTGTAATAGAATGCATACACACAAAAAAAGAAGAAAAATCAGACATGTTGTATGATTTTGTTTGGTTTAAAACAGAAAACTGGTTTGTAGGGAAGACAGATTTAGGCTAGAGGTGCCCAGGGTAGTGCTAATGCAAGGCATATGCCTGGCACCAACCAGCTCACCTCAGCCTCCTCTGAACATATCAGACTTGTCTTGGGGGCAAGTAATTTTGGATCTGACATTTAGGAATCTAAGTAGGATTTCTGCTTGATAATTCAGATGCTGACAGAACAGCATAAACAATGCAGATCAAACATTTATTTACAGTTTTAGCTTTTTTTTTTCTATTCACAAATTATCTATGAACAGAATTTGATTTTGACCGATTTTTTTCAATATTCAAATAGTCAGAATATATTCCAGGCTATGACTTGTTTGTAAATTATTTGTTTTCAGTATGGGTGTGTTCAGCTGTTTGCTGAGTATCATACTCTGCTGCTGGTTGGAGGAGCGAACAATTTTACAACAGGGAAGAGAGGAATCAAGCTTCCTCATGCTAATAAGCACCTGCATAAGCAGCGAGCAGGCTCTGCCTGCAGGGTCAAGCTGTGATTTTCTTGCAGAGAGCTGATGGAGGCAGCTGGTATGGGTGGGCCTCTTCCCTGGTTCACCCGTACCCCTGAGCCACCCGGACCCCTCCTCCCCGCCTTGGTCCTTCCCCTGAATGTCCCATAGGAAGTTTTGCACCCAATCTCTTTAAAATGCCCCATGAGGTTTACACAGTTCTCCCACTGTACACCCCAAAATAAGTCCCACATCCCCGTGGGCAATCAGTTTGCCTGAGCTGGCTGGGGAGGGTGGGACCCCTCCTTGACCCATCTCAGTGGGCTTCGTCCCAGGAACAGTGGTCTGCTTGGCCTCCTTGGATGGCCTTGGAGTAGTTGATCTGGGGACTCTGGTTTTGTTTTCTTCACTGTGACTCGATGTTTCATTTGCTGAGCCTTTGGTTAGGGAACCTAACTGAAAGGTCTGGGTATCTTCAGGTCTTTCCATTGGCATTACATGGGGAGGGGAAACCTGCTTCAGTGGAGCAAGTGGTGAAACCAGCCAGTGGTCCAGGTTTGGGAGTGGAGAGGGGAAATCCCTCGATATGAAACCCTCGTGTCTAAAGCTAATCGCAGGCTGACACTTCCACACTAATCAGATATTATTCCATCTTCCAGGCGCTCTCGAGGGACTGATTAAACGGAGGGATCAATGGATGGCTTTGCAGTAATTTCAGACTCAGAGAGGATTCCTTTTGCCTCTCGTTATAATTAAAATAACTGACATTTTTCTATGTTAATAAGCTACTTTATTTCTTGGGGGGGCTTCTGGGGGCATAACGAACTCTGTCATGGACTGGTTTGCTAATGTACATTGTCCTTTTTAGTTCTATAGTTTCTCAATACTTCATGAAAGATCAATTTGACTAAGATACGGTATTTAGTATTAGAATTTCTCATGTGCATATTAAATAGTATTCTTAAAGGTCATAGCAATTTAAATTGTGATCTGGTGAACCTTGCAGTTTAGTGCATTATGCATTAGACGTAAGTATTTTCAGATTTTTAAGTCAAACATATTAAAACCCATTATTTTATAATTTTATTCTGAAATTGTTGTTTTCTATACTAGTGACCTTTAGTGCTTTTACCTTGGGCAGAAGCCGTGTGATTTACTTTTACACCAGCTTCTATAATCCCCCTGGCTGTGGGGGATGCTCTTCTCCCACAGCCCGGCACAGAAAGAAGCGAGATCACAAAAAAATGCTTGTGAAAGAATCTGGACCTGAAAATATGGCATGCTGGTCTTGTTTCAGCACCACAGAAGTAAAGTGTCTGGATTTTAGAAAAATCAGATGAACTTCCTAAGGGTCTTGTCAAATTGCTGAGTGTAAATTGCGATTGGAATTGACTGTTAAAGCTCTTGGTTGAGCAGGTTAAACATCTGCTGGATTTATTACGGTTTTATTTGCACTTCATCTGTAACTGGTACAATTAAGCCAATCAGAGTAAGCGAATCAAATCTAATTTACTCTCTAATGGACCAAAAAGGAACGAATAAACACAGCACTACTAGATCCAAATGATTAAACGTGTCTCTGAGGTATTTTTTTTCTACTTTGGAGTAGAAGAATCACGGTGTTTATGTTATAATTAATCACTAAGGAGTGATGTAAACTGGTTTGAGCATTCATTCATTTTTCATATGGTTTCATAAAAATGCTAAACAAAACATGTGAATGCAATGAAATAAATTCCATTGGAATTGGGTACACTTATTTATATAACCATTTACCTTATGTCTAAGATTGTTATAAGATTGATACAGAGAGACATATTATTCAAATTGGATGAAAATTTCTTGTACCAATCTTTTTCACATTACTAGGCCTTTTAAAGAAAAAATTCAGCACATGTGCAAATAGCTCAGATGCACATCACATATCATGTTCGGGTTCATTAGGTGACCATAAAAATTGAATTTATGTAACTGGAATTAATTTGGTGTTTGGTATTTTAAAAGCATGCCAAAGGGAGCTGGGGGGCCCCATCTACTCTGCACCAGGTAGAAGCTGCACACTGTTACGTCTGGAGTCCGGCCTTCTGCCCACCACCACCGGGACAAAAACCTCTGCTTACAGCTGTTTACTCACACTGCCAGCTGCAAAGGGGATTTAATCTAAAACAAGTAAGCTAAATAGGAAAACTATTTAAAGCATTAATAAACAGAACGCACAGCATGATTTAACCATATCATACGGAAACAAGCCTTTCTTTTGGAATGACCTGCTTTTTTTGTGCTAGCGTGATGCCACTAGGTTTTCATAAGCCAGCAGGGCCCACTTATTAAACCATTGCCTTCGGTGCCTCTGGAGACACTTCATCATGGCAAGAGGCAGCTGAAGTCCCCATGGTGTTGCTTTGCACCCCCTTGTTTCTTATTGCACCTTTTCTGTCATCCTTAACCTACATGCTCTTGTGTGCTTATGTTTTGGCTCTTCCACTGTAGGAAAGAAAACATATTGCCATGTACGAATAGATTGGATTAAGTAAACGTGAATGTATTTTATTCCACGGTGAGACATCTTTGCAAATATCAATATTCTGCAAAGACTGATTGATTCCACAACCTTCTAAAGTTCTTCTTTGCCAGGACTTTGTTAGGGCACCTCTAGGGCAGAGATACAAGGAAAGTCGGAAATTACTCAAAATCTTTTGTGAGAAAGCGTGTTGCTCTGGAACTTCTAAGTTTACTTGGATATTTAGCAAACAACCGAAGATAAAAATAGCAGGATTTATACTCTAAAAGCAGTACTTTTCACAACTGAGGCTATCATCATTCATCAAATCACTTACTTAAATAGCAAATTCGCAGTGACAGTTTTCAGTCTGGGCTTGTACAATATCTAGTGTGAAGGAGTCCTGGCCCACAGCTGAGGCTTCAGAATAACATAACCATCAGACATACTATGTTGCTATAGCAAATTTACCACTGACTTGGCATAGATTATAGCGCATATTTTTATCAGTCAGTACCGTTCCCAAAAATATTTTTGCAAGTGGGGCCACCAAGATGAGGGAATCATTTCCACAACCCGTGTCAACGTGTGATTCCTGATACAACTGGGAGGTGAGCTGCCGTGATGGCGTGGGGAGGTTCTTGCTGCCTTGGTGAGCTGGGCTGCCCTGCAGAGGCATGGGGCTTGTGTCCGGGCGAGGCAGACCGCTGCAGAAAGCACACCAGTGCTAAGCCTCGACGCTTCCCCTGGCCTTTGGGATGCTAAGAGAGACAACAGCCCAGGTGTTCCAGCTGTGAGACAATTTCAGAAGATCCTCTCTGCTGCTTCTGAAGAGCCGGTCAGGTAACCACATCACCCACCCACCTCCCGACCCTCCCGAGCCAAACCCAAACTGGTCTGCAGCACCACATGGCCTGTGAGCCCCACTCAGCTGGGGGGTGGCAGGTTCTTAAATCACCTTGTGGTTGTCCCTAACTGGATGAGTTTGCCTTTCAGAGCAGAATCAGCTTTAAATCATGACTGACCTGTTTGATTTTGCCCTGAAATGGTATGGGAGAGCCTAGATAGTCAGTGAGAGCTGAGATGGCTGGAAATATAAAATTGGTGTAAATACATTAAAAGATTCAGCCTGCGCTAAACATCAAACATCATAGGTGAAAGTTGTGACTTTTAGCAGGCATAAAGTGAATGAACTCAGCGTTAATGCTCAGTCACATATCCGTGTAACCATGCTATTCACATACACCCTTCCTTTGCTGGGGTTGCTGCTGTCGTGTGACACAATCCCGATGACAGGAACCAGACTCCCTGGGCATTTGTACCATGCATATTTTATATCAGGAGGGAGATGCACGCCACAAGCCTGCTGGATAATTGGCAGATCTTTCGCAATAGTCTTTTCTTCATAATGTTTTATTTAAGGAATTGAATCAATAAACCTATTCCTGTAATACTGTCCCATCACCTGTTGCCTTCGGTGAGTGACTTTGGGGATCAGTGATCCATGGAGGCAGTTCAAAGGACACCCATACTCTGCCTCACTGCCCCGGGATGATTGCTGATGCTGAGTCATCAGTTATGAACTGAGTCATCTTGAGACAAGTGAATTCTGCACACAGATTTTCAGAGCTGAGTGTGGGAATAGATGTTGAAATGCAACATCTGCCTACAGATTTCTGTTTCTTTGATTTTTACTCAGGCTTACAGCTGGGTGTTAAGTAATGCAGTTCTAAAACATATGTAAAGAACAAAACAAGCTGTTTATTTTCAAAGTGGCAGACCAATTCAAAATTACAATGAATAATTTAACTAGAGTGATTAATAATTACTTTCTCTTAAAAATATAATGAGTATGGGTTTGATGGGTGGATTTAATGCACTGTACCTGGCAAACATTGCTTTTGAAAACCACTTAAATATACCCTAACTAATCACCTGGAAAATAACTGTGTACCAAATGAAAGGGACAGGAGCCACCTGGGACTGTGGATCAGAGCCTTCAGTGAGCTAGCTTTAATTAGCAGCAAGGCAGTGAGAAAACATCTTCCCAGCGCCATGACGCCAAATCTAAAATTCAAAGTATCTACCACTGGAGAAGCAAAGGCGCAGATATGCAAAGGAGCTTAAGCACCTACAAATGGACGAAGGGTAGCGTTGAAAGACAGCAAAAGCCTAGAGCTCTAGCTGGAGAGGGGCTGGAAAAGGGCTGCCAAAGGGAAAACTGCAAAGGCAGCTTTGATGTGAGGCACTGTCAGAGGCAGGAGATGGAAATAGCAGCTAGAATAGAAGGCTTCAGTGAGAGGTCTTCTGCTTAGAAACAGGGATGTAGAGGTGCTAGGTGTTTATAGCATTTGCTTTTCATGAAGATTCCTGGGGTTTAGTTCTTGGTCACTGTATCATTTCTTTTCCATCGTGCAACTGCACAACAACTGTTTAATACTGTTTAATGCATGTGGGTTTCCTCACCGTGATGGGTTGACCCTGGCTGGGTGCCAGGTGCCCACAAAAGCCTCTCTGGAATTCTTTTTTGTCGAGGGGAGTGAAGTTTGTGGAGATTGTGAAAACTGTGTGATGGATGGGGATTTCAAATGGTAATTCTTAAATATGTGATTTGCAGAGGCGAGGGGTGGAACCCATGCAAACCCAATACGCTCACGTGTTATGGCAAGGCTTGAAGCAAGGCCCTTTGAGCTGAATACTATCTTTACAGGCTTACAACATCTTGCTTTCTCCTGCAGTCTCTCCTGACCCTACAAACCTTCCCACTGATTTTGCACAGTAGGGAACGTGTGCCAGGCAGGAGGCTCATCCCCATGTGCCATACGGATCGGTATTTAGCCATGTCTGCTGGGCAATGAGCTTGATCCATCTCATGCCAGAAAGAACTTAGATCTGAACACCAGACTAGCTGATAAAATGATGTTGCTACTGACTATGTATTTTAAAGGAACAAAGGGAGCTGGTCATCTGTACCCAAAGGGATGTTTCAAGTGACAGTGTTGGTCTGTGAATCTCACAGATGTTTTTTTGAGTCTGGGGCCAGAGAAGGAACAGATGTCTAAGCCTGGAAGAAACACTCTTCCCTTTTTAGTACTTCTTATCAACTGTTATAAGGTGTCCCCTCATTCAGTAGTGATTTCCATTCCTCCATATCTAGTTCTCCCTGTGCGTTATGTGGACACCTAACCTGGCACTGGGAGTTTAACGGAGGAGCTATGCTCCTGATGTAGTGTTCTCTGGTGAGCACCTCCATCTGAAGGGGCTGCAAACCCACCATCACAGAGAGCACAGGGTCCAGTTTCTGTCGGGTTCAACCTCAGCCTTTTCACCTCAGCTCTTTACAAGTGTGCTTAAGAAAGGAAGGTTGATACGGAAACTGCCACTCACAGAGGAAAAGTACTTTTGTACACCAAGATCCTGCAGGAAGAAGGTGTGCCAGGAAAGTGAGAAAGAAGGAACACTGTGAATGATTTTTTGTTTGTGGGTATGACCTCTTCAGAGTTATGTATAGTCTCTTGGTAGATATCTCTATATAAATTAGCCTCTGTATGGAATACAGGGCTGTTTGAACCACTCTCTCAGCTAAGTAAAGAGTGGATAGATATTGAAGTGCTAACTTGTTGTGATACATATGTTTCACCTTCCTGAAAGTTTTGCATTTTTGAATCTGTTCTTCTTTACAAGCAGCTGTATGTATTGCTAGCTCCTCTGGCAGAAACTGTGCAATCGGGAGGAGGAGAAGGTGTCAGGCACAGGAAAAAGGAGCCAAGGGGCCCAAGTCTACGGGAAGATGATGACTGAACGATAATACTGGCAACGTTAATGCTCACTCTCTTTGCTCATTAGAGGCATCACAGGACCTGTTATTACTGAAACAACAAGACTTTCAAAACTGGGAAAGGGATATTTTTCCTTAGGTTACATAGGATTTGCTGTTATTTTGAAGTTGCCATGACTTCTGTTTTGATTTTATTTTTCAAACAGGAAATATTAGTCATCCATTCTCAATCTACAGCACCTAAAATACTCATCCCAAATCCACTTCAGGTTTAGGCGCATGGTACCGTCTTTGCCATGCAACCTGTGGGCTGGCTTCCCAGCTGGCTGCAGAGCAACGCTTACGGGTTTTCAGTTCCCCTGCAAAATTGAAGTGTGCGGGTGGGACTGTGCTCTTCATCCCAACTCCACCTGTGCAACCTGCACGAAATATTGAGGTGTTGTGGTTTAACCCCAGCACCACACAGCTGCTCTCTCACTCCCCCCACAGTGGGATGGGGGAGAGAATCTGAAGGGTAAAAGTGAGAAAACTCATGGTTTGGGATAAAGACAGTTTAATAGGTAAAGCAAAAGCCGTGTGTGCAAGCAAAGCAAAGCAAGGAATTCAGTCACTGCTTCCCATGGACAGGCAGGTGCTCAGCCATCCCCAGGAAAGCAGGGCTCCATCACACGTAATGGTTACTTGGGAAGACAAACGCCATCACTCCGAATGTTCCCCCCTCCTTCTTCTTCCCCCAGCTTTATACACTGAGCATGACATCCTATGGTGTGGAATAGCTCTGTGGCCAGCTGGGGTCAGCTGTCCTGGCTGTGCCCCCTCCCAGCTTCTTGTGCCCCTGGCAGAGCAGGGGAAGATGAAAAGTCCTTGCCTGGTGTAAGCCCTGCTCAGCAACAATGAAAACATCAGTGTTGTTATCAGCATCCTTCTAGTACTAAATCCAAAACACAGCGCTATACCAGCTACTAGGAAGAAAATTAACTCTGTCCCAGCCAAAACCAGGACAAGAGGTCACACACAGCACTAATCCAGAACATAGAGTCTGCCACGGAAGCTGCTTTTCCTTGGAGGAGCTGCTGCCGGCACCAGTTGCCAGCACAGAGCCCCTCGAGCCGCAGGCTGTGCCAGCCCCTCCCGCCCTCTTGCTCAGATCCCCTGGCACCCCTCAGTCATCCCAACTAACCCGAGGCTCAAATGTGCACCATACCTTACCCCACCCCCCTCCCAGCCAGCTGCCCGAATGCCTGGCCCCAGAACGGACCCCACTGTGGGACCCTCTCCTCCCACACCATCCCTGGCTGCCAGGCACCATCCCCCCGTATCCTTCTACAGCTCTCCCTCCCGCTCAAGGGTGCTGCGAAGATGGGCACTCATAATTAGTTTTTGATTTTAATAAAAATCCATTCATCCATTCCCTGGCACGGTTCATTTGTGACTTTATTATAAACCCACAAAATTTTATTTTAAACAGAAATAATTTTATGAGTGGAGTGCAGAGTGCTACCAGTTTTCTCCCCTGTGGCTCATCTACAAAAGGATTTGGGTGGAGATAAGAGAGGGTAGATCAGAAACTTCTTCACACTGTGCCAGAGAATATAAAACTGGGAGGCAGCTGACAAAAGGTGGCACTGAGACAGTAAGTGTATCGTGTTGTTGCAGAGATGTAAAATCCTAATGCCATAAAAATAGCATTACTGAAAAATAAATTTCAGTTATGAGCACATATTCAAAGAGAGCTTGAGGAAGGCAGGAAAAGGATATTTATGTAAAAGGAGTAAGTCCTGTGGTCGCAGAGTTTCGAGAAGCTTCCAGACGACAGGACCATTTCTTGGCCTCAGCATGTGATCAGGCTGGGTTAGCACATCACTCTTCACAGCCAGGTTAGCACACTCCTTACCATAGCAATCTCCTGGCTACCCTTCCTCGATCTTTTCCTATACAGCTAAGAGCCAAGCTGCCCCTTAACGTAATGTCTGAAAGGACTGATTGTACATACCTTACTGAGTAATTGCAGTCTGAATATTAATATTATAGACAGCACAATTTAAAATACCCGTTCTGATGATACGATGTGGATAAATTTGGATTACATATGTCTCCTTATGTAAAAGAGATCTTCTTCTTTTAGTAACACATTGTCTGCTGCACTTGCCTAGCACCCCCTACCATATGCTCTTTAAAACAAGCTGTTGCATTTCAAGAACTGTCCCTAGTAATTAACAGGAAAAATATTGTATTTTTTTTTTCTGAATAAACTAGAAGACCTTGCACCAATTAAGACTTATTTTTCCCTCTGGCTAGTTGTTCATGTAAGCCACAAAATCACTTCCTTCTGTTTGGTCCCTAACCTCCTGCCTGTCAGTTCAGCTTTTAGCACCAGTGCTCCTGGTAAATACAAAGCAAGCTTTTCCCAACCATCTTTTCATCTCCCTTTTCCACTTTGTCTCTAAGTTCTTGAAATCCCTAAAATCAATTTGCTCTGAGTTCTCCTTTTCATCTCTGTTTTGCTCTCTTCATTCCATGTGTGGGTCTTTCCTCTCTTGCTTCTAGAAAACTATGTCTGAACCAGTCTCCGAGCTGTTCTTTGCATCCCCTTGGACCTCTTTCTTTTTTCTGGACCAGGAATTAGCTTTCTTCTTTAATTCTAGAAAGATTCTGCCTCTGTGGCTTTCTGTTCTTCAGTTAATCTCTCGACTCTCAATCTTCAAGTCCTTTTCCTTTCCCTCCAGCACCTCAGTTCTGGCCAACATAATTTGCTTATTGATATCTATATTATATAGATACATATCTGTATCTTTAACTGTGAGTCTCAGCTCTGACTTTCTTCCTTCTTCCAGTTCTTCTCCTTTACGGTCTGTCCAATATTCCCTAGACACTTCAAAGCTTTCTTAAATCTGGAGTGGTGGCAGTCAAGAGAGTTGTCTATCATTGTCTAGTTTTCTCCATTTTGTGACAGTTGCAGGTTTGTTTGACATTTAGCCATCCAAAACTCAGAAAACAAGATAACTGTCCTAAGAGAAGAATGTTTTTCATCTCTTGATGTCTAGACTCCTCTTCTTCAGAGTTCCCTACTAACTTTGTATTCTATTGGCTTTAAATGATTTTTGATTTTAAATTGGTTTTAAATCCATCACCATCATGTAGGAACACCATTCATATAAACCTATAGCCAAGTTCCCAATAAACTTCTCCCAGGAACTCTTCAACCAGAATTTTGCCTAGGTTCTGTTTAATTTGTGGGTTTTTTTGGAATGGGGCCTGAAAGTGAAAATGTTTGAATGGCAAGCTTCCTCTTTGGCAAAGAAGACTTTTTCAGGAATATTAAAAAGTCCACAGCTCCAAAATTAGATCCTCTTGACTGTGCATGCAAAAGAAATCTTGATTTATTTCTTTCTCAAGAAAGCAAGCTCTTGTGATGTCTTATAGGCTGATCTTAATTTCAGCTTTAGGTAGTGTAATTCCATATACAGGTGTATCAGTTACTTTGGCCTGGTCTTCAGTTTGGAAAGAGGACAAGGTTTCCTAGAAAGTGAACAGGAAAAAAGGTGTTCTGAAAACCGGTTCCTTGTTACTTGCTCATCTGGGTTTTACAGGGTCTGACTAAAGTCTGAAGATGCACACTGTGCACTGCTGAAGGCTAAATGCTGTGGAAGGCAAAAACAGTATCTGGGGAACACTTTGAAGAGATGGCTCCTTTTTTGACCAGCACAGGTTTGGTCTTGCATGGCTTAAGAAAAATGAAGCCAGAGGTAACCTTCTATAGGTGTTTTGACATTCTAGAAGTAGTAGTGGTTTCCTCAGTTGACAGTGAGAGTTTTTGTACTCTTATTTCAAGTACAAGTACGCTTGCTTTCAACCTTGACAACTAGTTTGCATGCCCCACCTACCCAGACAACTATGGGGTATCTCCTCTCGAAAGATTTCTATCTTTTACAAGGTTTCCTTAAAGAAAGTTGGAAAAACCCCATTTCCTTTTGATTGAGTCACCGTTTAATTTTGGCATGCAGGGACTTTTTTCAATTTACAAAGACAGTCAGGTGTCTGGATCAAATACAGCAGCAGTTTTACGCTGCCTCGAGGGGAAAAGTTAATCCAACACTTTGACGTATCAAGTGATGATTTGACTCCTCTTGGGAGTCCTAAGTGATGGATTTGCTTCTTCTAAAACAGCAGCTGTTTCAGATATGTGTTACCAATTAGGAAATCATTTCCCCATACATTGAGCCTGTAGAACATATGGTATCTTGAGGTCCCCATAATCACATTCATATGCACCTTCACCACTGATTACTCCCTAGGGAACCAAAAATTCTGCTAAATACAGTGTGTAGTCCCTGAAATAGACCCATACATTGTCCAGTCATCAGTACTGCAGCAGTAAAGCCCCACTGATGTTGCCTCCAGCTACCCGTCCAAAACTGCCCTCCTCTTGTGAGATGCTATAAACATACAAAAGTTTAAAAAATCAATTGTATTTAATTTCATCATGGAGGTTTATTTCACAGTCTGTTCATGGCTTTTTGCTCCCAGTGTTTTCCAATTCTAAACTCCAAAGAAGAAGATTTTTCCTTGAACTTTGTTGCTAGGGAATACTGCTGCTGTATATTACGTCCTGCACCAACGCGTGTGATAAAGGAGGTGTTTGCATCTTCAAGCCAGCCTACAGGGCTGAAGTGGAAATGCGTAATGGTTGTCTTTTACAACGGCATCTTTTGCGCGTACGGTGTGGTTTAGAGGGCCAGACAAACTGCCAGACAACAGTAGCATTAAACCACAACATGGTAAAAACAGATTAAGGGGAAGATCTTAGCCACACGCTATGGAGAAGTGTGAGAGTCTAGGAGAGATTCAGTTTATCTAAGCCAGGAAAAGAAGAGGTTTCTCCTATTCTGCGATGAGAAGCAGTAGTTGAGGTCTCTCCTATTCATTCCCATGTAAAAGTGAAAGCTGCTAGATGCTGGTTGATGAGGAGGAGCCGCTCCCCTCCACCGGCTTGGGAGAGCCTCCAGACCAGCTGGTGGAGAATCTGCAGCCTGCCACCACCTGAGCGAGGTCTGCCCACAGACTCGTCAGAAGCCTGCCTCCTTCGCAGACAGATATTTTGCCACCTGACTCAAAACAAATCTCTGCTCAGAGCATGCTTTTTAACAGCCAGCTTTCATCGCTGCTTCCAGATACCATCTTCCTCCTTTGCAGCCTGGAGAAGGATGGTGGACTGGGTGATTTCCAGAGGAGTAAATGTTAGCAGTGCTGGGAGCAGCTTCCCTGCATTTGGATGTGATGGTAATGAAACAAAAATGGTGTTGCCAAGTATCACACATCTTTTTCATGTATCCTGTAATACATAGTGTTCTCTAAAGCTTCAGTTCAGAATATGATCACAAGAAAAATCCACCTTGTCTTTAATTCTATTGCATATAACTGTATAGAAATACTGGGGGAAAGTAAGTTTCAAACAAAATTTAAAAAGGTTTAAAAAGCCCAGTGTGTTTTGGTGTTCATTTGGTTTGGGTACTTTGGTCTAGTAATGAATTTTATGGCATTTACAGATAATCATAGCAACTATTGAGGGAGTGAAGTTTCTAAGAATGAAGTAAACACTAGTGAAATTTTGGTGAGTTTTTATATTGCTGGGTATGGCTTCTCTGGTATTTTAACTCTAGCTAAATCAATTTTTAAGTTTTTTAAGTTATTTTAAATTTTAAATGAAGTTATTTAACTTAGTTTTAAATAAATTAAGTTATTAAAGTCCTTTTAAATCATGTTCAATCTCTGACACTTTTTAAAAAGCACTGATACATGGAGATATACTGCAGAAATTAGTCTTTAAAATAAATTGCACTGGGATGGCAAAGAGGGCCCGTAATGATAACAAGGAATACTGCGCCCTGGGAGGGGAACTGTAACAAAACCCGGGTATTGGCAGTCTCCTGTACCATCAGTATGGAAGTGAAAAATCTCTTATCATGACACTCAGCTAATTACATGGAATTTACTTCTTCCAAATTCAACTCCAAAATGCATCATTATAATTTTGCCTGTGAATATGTGGTTACAAGACGTGCATACCTGTGGCAGATGCATCAGTCATTCAAATTAAGAAAGACCAGTACGAAAGCTTTTTATTGTGGAGTTAATATACAGGGCTTCCACAGAGTCAGTGGTATAATAAATACATAGGTGAAGCAGTGAGGCCTTTGGTTTTTTGTTTTGTTTTTTTTTCCCCCCCGTCCTTGGAGGGAAAATTTCAAAAAAGTGAACTATTCACCAAAAGCAACCGTATGCACTATCAGTTCACTGCAGTGGGAACCACTGGGCTATACCAGATTGGAAAGGGAACGGCTTTCTCTGTGTATCTGTTGGAGGACAACTTGATTCATTTCATTTCTGTTCTACATTATCTAAACATTTATAAATTACTTTTAAACGTGGGATGTAATACGAACATCTGGGAGTTCCTGTCTTTGACCGAAGTACGTTTAAAAGACTACTGGCTATATTCTGGTGTATGAAGTCTCACATACACAAGCATTGATGCTGCTCCTCTCACAAATCATTTGTACCTTGAGTGCACTGTATTTTAAAAGGTGCAACTAAAAAGATATGTTTACAGTATCCCAGCTCTGTCTCCCACAGCCCCTCCCCGTCATTGATCTTAGAATGAAAGCTCTGAAACTTAGCAATAGCCGTGGTATACGAATAGTTTGTTGGGGCACCAACCAATTGCTGCATTACAAATTACTATTAATAAATCATTGCAAAAACTCAAAGAGTTTAATTGCATTGGAATAATGGATCTGCTATAGAGAGAATGCACAAGGGGTGAAATTGCACTGCAAGACTGGCAACTGTTTGCCTTTAATATTAATAGATTAATTAGACAGTGCATTTGAGACACGATTGCCTGGAAAAATTTTCTTCCCAGACTGATGCAGTGAACTCAACAGGATGAAACTTTGGTTGTCAATGGTTACTCTGTAGATCTTTGAAGAAATTTATTTTTATAATAACTTTACAAAATATTGGCATCATCATTACATGTTCAAATGTGATTAACAGTTCAGTGAGTGTGATATTTTAAAACATGTTCAAGATGTATAATGTTAATGCTCTTGAAATAAACCTTATAACATGCCTTCTCAAGGTAAAGGTTTCCTTTGGTCTTTCAAGACCCATATCATCCCACTGGAGCCCTATTATTGTTATCCCATGTATGAGCCCTACGGATTTTTTTTTTAAAAAGGTTTTTTTCTTGTGGTTGGAATTGCCACAATCTGAGTGAAAGTTTCTACGGCAGCAAGAGGTCTGTGGAGAGCTGCCTGGATGAAAAAGAACACAGAACGAAGGGAACAGCGAAACCCCATGATTCTGAACCACGTGGTGGTATGGTACTGAGTCAGTGCAGCTGAGAGCATGAGCTGCCATTCAGACTAATTGGTGATGCACTCTCAATGTTGGAGTGATGTGTTTGAAAATAACTACACGTGGTTGCAAAACACAGCACTGGCAGTGTCTATCAAGTACCGACGCTGCTACAAGAGCCATTGCAAACCTAGCAAAAGCAGCATCCCTGGCTAACCTGTAGCAGAACATGTAATCACACACCAGAGCTACGCGGAAGGCTCCATGCGTCTGGACTGGTAAGCTATAAACCTAAAATCTTTGATTTCTGAGAATTTCTTCCTGCGGCAAGTGAAGTGTCATACAGGAGTAGATTACTGCCCGAAGAAGCAGAGAGCAATGAGTTTAACTTGTTGCACAAAAAGCCCAGGTGACACAGTAAGTTAAATTTCATGATGGCAATGACCCAGTGAGGCAGCAGGAGGCAGTGGATGGAGGCCAGGGCATCTCTGGTGCTGGGGGAGCTCTGAGCCCAGCTACTGTGAACAGCAAAGGCAGAGCTGATCCTGCTGTGGGGGAGAGGGCAGGCAGCAGATCATATCTCAAAACTACTCCTAGTCATATTTTTCCATCACTGTAAGTTATTTCCTCGTTCTGTGTCCTACGTTTTGTTTCCATTTTGTACGTACATCTCAACTATACGCTGCATTTAAACTTAAGCGGTGTCCTATATCTGTATAGTTATTTGGTCCAGTTAACGCGAATTGGATTCTACAACTGGGATGCAGAGTTTGATACTGCAAAAGGAAACGAAAAGTACAAAAGCGCAGCACTATACTGATGTGAATTTCTTTGCAGAATGAAACCCTTAGCCTCTAGCCCTAAGGAACTTGCTCTCTTCCATTTCAGAAGCTGTCAGAGCTCTCATACCTTATAGTTAATTAATAATATGCTGTTACATATAGTGAGAAAAAACAGGAAGGAGTTGATTTAATCCAATATGATGTGAGCTTGTCTTAGAAATATTCCTAAAAGGCATAATATGAAGGCATGATACTTGAATAGCAAAACAGCCAGGGACAGGCTTTATAGCAACAGGGCAGCTGATGAGCTGCCTTCCCCAGCTGCTAAGCTGCTGTTTTGCTAACAAAGTGTCTGCTAACCTCACTCTCCAGACAAGATTTTATTAGAAATGAAACCAGCTTAAGTGAAAGTGGAAACACCTATGCAGATGTTTCAAACAGCCATGAAAAGATTACTGAATTTTGTCTCTGGTCTTCAAATCACCAGTTTTAATTAACTTCGGGGTAAGTAGAAAAGATGAGAGGGAGTAAAGTAACAAGACAACCAAAGCTGCTCTGTTTTCAGAAAGAAAGATCATATTGCCCTCCTGATTTCAGGAACTACTTGCAGAAGTCTTTGCAAATAGAGATAAAGTGTCGGTCTCGATTTCAAATACATGCAAGCCATTTACATTCAGCAATGGGTTGTCCAGGTCAAGCACTGGGGCCGGGGCAACTGAGGTATTTCGCTCATTTGAAATCATTGGATCAAGAGTTGCTATAGATCTTTATACATCTCTATGTAAGTTTTGTGGCTTACAACAACCTCATGGACAGGGAAAATAGGAAATACTACTTTAGTTCCAGGCTCCCTCAGGGGCCTTAGACAGATGTTACTATGAATGGTGTGTGCCATCTCCACCTTAAAAAACCAATGTTTTTTCCTAACTCCTACAGATGTGCGGTGAGGATAAAATCTGGTGGTAGAGTTTTGACAGTCTCAGTAAGTATCATCAGCAGATAGATATTCTGGCTGCAAAAAGAGACACCCTTTTCACAGCAGGATGAAACAAGAAACACTCCAAACACTGAAGAAAAATAAATTGACCCCGCCTGAAATAACCGATTACTAGCATTTAGGGTGTTAAACAAGGCAGTGGGAAATGTGGGCTGAAATCCCCTATGTACTTCAGGTAGAGCAGGGAAGAGAACCAAGGTTTCTATGCCTTGGATGACCAATTCTGGGGAGAAAAGCTTCCTTTCCAGCTATAAATTCTGTCTAAAACCTGAAGGATCTTCCTCAGTGAAATGATATGCTTTCCCTCGAAGAGCTATTTTTGACAAACGAGAGTTTCAAAACCAAATTGTGTGGCTGAAACATTCCAGTCAGCTCTGGCACTCAGCTGGTGTGTGATGGAGCTCACCTATGCAGACCCCTGGAGAGGAGCCTCAGTGAGGAGTCCCACCACCAGCAGAGTTCACCCCAGTGTCACTGGAGTTTTGCAGCCCCTTTGCTTTCTTACTTGTGTTATTTCATTGTAAGTAATGCCAAAAGCAAAGAGCAAAGATCTAATGCAGCAAAACAGGAGGAAACTCAGGATCAGAGCCACAGTGTTCAGTGTGTGCCATGTCCTGATACAACAAGGGACATAGTCCTACTGTCAAAGACATCAAGTAACTGGTTTATTTTACATGCTCTACTGGTTTTTTACTAGTTAACCAGTAAAGGAGGATTAATCTGTAATCCTCCAGCTGTTTCTAAGGGATGCTGAGCCATGAGTATCTTATACCCCCTCTAATGTCACACTTGAGTAAGAGTCCATCAACGTTTAAGTTACACTAATAGGATGTTGAGAATGAAATCTCTGCTTTTTTGATTGCGTAGTGCTCCTCCATGTGTATATCCAAAGGTTGGCTACTGAGGCTGTGATGAGCCTTCAACTCTCTTGGGTACCGCTATGATGAGTACATACCATAAATGTCTGGATTGATAAAATGAGAAGTTAACAAACTGCTAAGGTAAGAACAGTCCTGAATTCACAGCATGGTAGCCATGGCAATGGGCAATTCAGCTTCTAATATACACTATAAGGAAAATTATATTTTTTCTTTACCTTGCCACCTACTGACTTTTGTCTTAGGCTAAGGTTGCAATTTCTGTTTGCTGTGAGTCAACCTTTTCCTTCTGTTTGTACAATGCCTAGGACAGGGACACGTAAATCGTAATGGGTCCTCCTAGTTATGCAAGATTGCTACTACCAGATTGATAACAATTATATAGTCAGTCTTTCCAAGAAGGAGGATTATACTTGTTATCAGGCTGCATGAAGAGAATAATGAAATTATGCCTGATGTTCCTATATTGTGTAAAATATCTAAAATGGCCATTATTTTCTTATTTAATATACATGTAATGTTATACATGTAAAAACTTTCCAAATAATTCCAAAAGCAGTGAGACCCTACATTAATTTCACTTGTGATCATAATGCTAGCAGCAGTGCTTCTTAATCATTTGAATATGCAATTAAGAAAATGGCGTGTAACTTCAAATTGGCAATGCGTAGGATAAAACATGCCTTCACCCTGAAGGGACTGAGTTAAACCTCCTTAAAGCAACATCTTTCAAGGCTGCCCAAAATTTTCTTTTTCCATTTCTCTCATTCTTGCTAATATAACTGCACATCTAGCCACATGGGTAGCATAAACCTTTTCAAATATCTGGTGTGCTTTTCCTGCACAGCTGAGAATCAGAATCTGGAAAAAGTCAAATTATGATGCTAGTCCTCTCCTTTCCAGGGAACCAAGCTTTTGGCTCTGCAGTTCAAGCTCTTAGAAAGGCAGGGGTAGAGCATAGGGTTAGAGTTCATGTTTTATAATGAGCACCAAATTTATACAAAAATAAAAAAAATCCCAAAGCCTCTGCCAACCAATGATAATGAATGTCAGTATTTTGATACATGAAGCAGCTGGTATCTCCTACTAATATTTCAATTAGCAATATGAATGCTAGTTATAAATATTTCTGTGCACTTTGGGAATTTACAGTTGGAAGGCTTGGCTGGAGAAAATTGGAAGTGCTAGCATTTTCTGACATAGCCTGAATACCCCTCAAAACGACAGGTGGACGGGATGCTACATGGATACTGCTCAGGCCTGCATTCATGTTACAAACAAGATCCCAGCATTGTCTGTAGCTAGGATTTGGTACTGATTCCCATTTTATCCCCTCCTTTGAGTTGCTTATAACTTTTCAAAGCTCTAAGTGCTCATAAGCACTCCTTCTATGACTTTCTATTTGTTGAATAAATTTGGGCTTGGAAAATACAGCCAAAAATTGTTTGCAGAAAAGCTGACTCTCTCACACAAATTAGTGCATTTGAGGGACTGAAAAATTCTCATGCCCCAAGCAGGAACATGGGGCAGCCAGAAAGCTCCGCTCATATGTGTCAAACTTTTGCCCAAATTACAATTTGAAAATTCACTTGGCATAGGATCAGTAGAGGTTTATTAAAATTCAGTTTCTAAATGCCCTGACAATTTCAATCATAATATGCATATTCCAGAATGTTTGAGTAAACTGGGAGCCTGCAGGCAGGTGAAAACTGAGATGAAGAGAAGAGGTGAAAGAACAAAAGTGGGACTGAGTCGGAAATTATGCAATTTACTGACGAGGTATGAACCAGGCTGCAAGAAGATCCAGAGCCAACGGGCATGTGGGAGACTGAAATCCAGGGAGGAAACCAGCCTGGGAGAGCCTGGAGACTGAGATTGTCCCAGGGAAGAGACCAAAGCAGTCACAATGCCTCAGGAAGCTTCACCTTTGACTTTGCCATCCCCCATGTCATGAGTTAAATATACAGCATAGCAATGGAACGCCCATCTTTGGCCAACCCAGGAGAGTAACGGCCTTGTAGTATTTATATAGTTTTCTTGTTCAGATTTTATTTTTCCATTTGCCAAGACAGTTGTGTAGCTATTTCACTTTGTCTTAAAAATAGAATGAGAAGAAATAATTCCTGCATTGCCTCACTCTTCCCAGCAATCCCCATCTCTGCTGAGGAACGCTGCTCCCTGTTCCTGTGCTCCCTTCCCCCTCTCCTAGATTTGCAGTCTGGCCATGTAAAAGAGCATGTGACTTTTTATATCCTGAAAACTAATGCAAGGGTGTTAAAAATACTGTCATAATTGTTTGAAGAAAACTGCTAGCCTTTCCACAAGGAGCGGGGAACAGCAGGAGGGGTTTTTTTTTAATGTAAGTTTAATTATAATAGCCAAGTAGCTCAGCACCGTCAGAGCATAAGTTGCAGCTCCCTGTTTATGAAATACCTGCCAGGAGGAATTTCAGATTCCTTAAGATATGTGTCTAATAACTGGTGTCAGTCCCTAAAGGCACAAGCCTTCTGCTCCATATCCTTTTCCACTTCAACTTGTTCATTTTTTATTGAACTATGAAAACACATAGCAACAAATCCTTTAAAATTAATAACTTATACAATGAAGTAAGATTAATGGAATGCTTTATAAAACAGCTTAATCAGTGACAAGGCTAAATACTGCAGTTCACAAGTTCTGAACTTGGAAATTCACAAAATAAATCATTTCTGTTTACTCATGCTGGGTTTATGCAACTCAGACAGTAACGGTAACCTTCAATGGGTGTGCAAAGGTTCAATGGAAGGGGAACAAAAGAGCCAACAGATGGCACTGCATGTAATTCTTTAACAGTGTTCACTATTTTTTTTGCATTAAATTATCTGATTTTTCAGCGCTATTTGTGAATGTATCAACAATACCCAAATAAGTATGTGATAACATTTTTTAATGTCCATGAGTAGCATGTCTAAAATTTTCAAGGCCAGTTTTAGCACAGCTATAGTAGCTTGAATGAAGTCTCAAAATATTTTATATCTGGAGGCTGCTGGAGTTTTTTTCTCTCTGTGTTTTCACTGACTATCAAGACTATTGCAGGAACACCTCCCAGGCATGTTATTGTAGAACGTCTGGTGGGTGCGTGATAGTCTTCAGCTGTGGCTGTTATTATTGTAGGAGTGCTGGGCAGCAGTTTTGGATTGTATTATTGACTGTGTGCCAGTCTTCAAATCTGGTGCTAAACTTAGATGCCTGTTGTCAGTGGTACCATTCCCTTGAGTATCACTTGCAGGATTAGGTATTACGTGCACGACATTACACGAAGCTGAGAGTGAGTGTTCGGGAGCTACGCTCTGAGATCCTACAGTGGGCTTCGCTAAGTTTTAACCCTACTCTAAATCACAAGGAACATCATCTACCAAGATACCAGTGGTGTAAATCACAGCTTAAAAGACAACCAGAAGCAGGATCAGGGAAAACTCTCCAAAACAAATGGCAGTTTTATAGTATTTTAACTATAGCTTTGGGGGAAAAAAAAAAAAAAAAAAAAAAGAAGGTTGGAAATGGATGTTTCCTCCCACAGACCTTTTCTGGCAACACTACGTCTCCTGGAGACCATAGTACACAAAGAAAGCCAGGGTAGAGTTGTAAACTGGTTGCTTTTCCCTGTTTTTCTTTTTGTCAGTACTTGCCAGGTTCTCTGATTCCATTTCTTCATGTTCTCACCCACTTCCGTTCAAAAATAGTGTTCTCTTCAAATATAGAAATTAAATTCCACCTGTGGACAAGAAGTATCCATCTTCGGAGGTCACTGATGGAGCTGTAATGGCTATGAACAGTAATAAAATATATGCAAAACTTCAGATCTTTTGTCTCTAACTTTGTTCTGCCAAACAGTTCAGCTGTCCACTTCCACATACGCTCTCTTGAAATCTGCTTTTCTCTTCCAGAGAATGCACTCCCCCCGATACATGCCTGAACGCCTTCTCCACCTGGAATAAAGTACTCTGGGTTGTAATTCTGTCGCTATTATTTAGATACTGCAATAATAGTATATCTAATATCTAACTGAGATATTCCTGGGACAATGTATTTAAACGCAATTTATTATTAGACAATTAAATCCATTTTTAGACATCTAAATGAGATACCTGATTTCCAAGATTAAATTAAATTCAGTGGGTTTGAGCCTTCCTAGAAATTAGGCCAATACTTTTGTTTATGTATCTAAAAAATTTAAAAGGGCCTAACTTTGGATGCATCCAGTTGATAGAGCTGCCCCACATTTTCGCCCTGAAGTTGGAGAGATGTGGAGGATGAAATGAGGATACTGAAAAGATAGGAGAGAGAACTATGTATTCTTCTGTCATTCTGGTGAGACTGCCATTGCCATTTCCTACCTGTTGATATCGTTACTATAGCACAAATGTACTTTGTTTTCTGTTCCCCAGGAAAAGGGACCCCTAACATCAGCAGGGACCCCTTGTGCCACGAGGCTGTACACTTCATCTGCCAGTGGCCCTGTGAGAGGGGAAGGAGAATCCCAAGGAAAACTACAGCCGTTTTGCACAAGCCAGGAGACCTACGGTTGCAAACCTGAAGAGCACTTTGTCACCCTCCTAAATAAAATCACATTTACGAATGCTAATTCTGAACTTATTGATGCAAACAGCCATTTGGGAGAAGAAACACATGATTGTGTGGTAAATGTCACAAAAATCCCAGACTTGTTCTCTGATCGGATTTAGTAATCAAAATCTAAGCTTCCCCTACTTAAATACAGATTACCAGTCAACAGAGCCAGCGCTAAGCTTTTGCCGAGCAGGAAGACGCTACCGCAGCGTGCCAGTGCCAGCAGCAGCGCATGGCAGGGGGCCGGGGGCCGACCGGGCCCTTCCAGGGGTGATGCAGCCTGTGCCAGTATGAGGGTGAGGGGACCACCTGGGAAAAGCAGCCTTCGACAGACCTGGGCCCATGCTGCCTATTTGGGATCTGCTGGCCCACCCGGCACAGAGCCACAAGCAATGCTTGAATCCCATCCGAGTGGACAACAGGAGCTGTGCAAATATATTCCTCTGATTAGTACTGCTGGGCACATGTTGTGCCAGAGATGAAAGGTGAGAAAACAGGCACTGGGACTGAGCATGAGGAGGGTGGCACGGTGGCTGCAGACCCACTGGGGGACAGTGCCTGGTGCCAGGCTTGGCAGGGGCTGCTACACCCCTCAAAACTTCCCCTGGCTTTTTGACGAGGTTTGCGGGATGGGGAAGTGAGAATCTGGGGAGTGGTTGGAGGGAGAAGGGGAAGAAGTGAGAGGTGGAGAGGAAGCAATGATTGCAGGTGTTGGGGGAGCATCAGCAGGAGCAGAAATCAGAGCAAAGCCCGTACAGAGGCGGAGTCAGAGGGAGTGAAGCATCGCAGTGGAGAAATGGAGGAGAAAGGAGGAGGAGTGGTCTGAATGCCTGCACGTCTCTCATGGTGAACAGCAGCGAATCTTAACAAGGTGTTTTACTTACTACAGGAGCGTGAGCTTAAGGACCAAGAGCTAAAACCTGCCATTTTGCATGGTTAATAAGTTAACTCTGGCAGCTGACACTGCCGCACAGTGTTCGGAGATGGAGCGGGCAGGAAAATGTCAGAGGCGGCAAAGCCAGGGGTCCACAGGAGATGCTGGAACTGCTCCATTGTGCCAGCACTCACAGTATCTTACTCGTTTGGAAAGTGGTAATGAGAAGACATTTACTTAAAGGCTGATATTTAAAATAACAACGACCAGTCTTACAAGTATCGACTTGTACCAGTTAATAACTGTGCCAGGAAAATGGAAGGTATTTTTAACAGCCAGCTCCTCAATCTGAAAGCCTTGACATGCAAACAAGCTACTCCTAGAATAACAAGTTACCAGAAGGCGATGGATAAATTCAAAATTGCACCAGTGTGGCTTTAGATCAGCTTATAATATAGTTCATTAAATCAAGAAAAACCTCTGTTTCTTCCAATTTATCCAAAGGTCCTATAGACTTAATCTGAACTGATTTGAATCCACATGAACTCGCTTTGAATACAGTTAAGAAATGCCTGTGGGTCGACTGGGTCTTGCACCTATGATGCAAGTGATGCTTGTGACCAGAGTTAAATTGGGTAAATGGGAGTGTTTTTCCTTATTAAGTAAGGTGGCTGCCCGTGTGCTTAGTTGGGCTGGGAAGATGGCCCTCAGGACTCTGAAAATGGGGTGAAGCGGTAGCGGTGCAGAGGTCTGCACGTGCCTGATGCCTCCCTTCATACGCTGACAGCTTTTAGCCAGTGGCCGTATTCTAAATAGACAGACTTTTTGCGTAGTAAAAAAGCAGTAACAGAGAGTTGGAGAAAATTGTCTTTTTTTTTTTTCATTTTGTTGACTTTTTCACGCATAGCATTTTCCATGACTGTTTAAGTCTGTGAGAAAAAACAAACTCTCCTTATTAAAAATATGTGTGTTTCTGAAGGGATACACGTATCCAATATAACCTTCATTACGATGCTTCTAATTAACCAATCTGCTTCACAATAAAGTATCTAGCTGTCACCAAAATCAACACTTTTCTGTTATTAATAGATTAAGGAAAGAATGTTAATTTCTTCAAGCTCCATTTCATTTGGTCTCATTACTTCGCAAGCCAGATGGTAGCAGGGCCAGACCTGTCAGCAGGCACCGGGAGGAAGAATACGCTCGCCGAGTGCCAAGCTGCAACACGCGCAGCATCTGAAAACCTGCGCTCTGGGGTGGCTGCTGACGATTCCCAGGAATTATTCTGCAGAGAGCAGAAGAAATCATGAATCGATCTAATTTTGTTTGATTTTTTCTCACCTCTCCCCCTACGGTACCCGACATCATCTCCAAAATAACGGCTGCATGTGCCTCCAGCTGTGAAGGAGGTAGCTCTGAACACATTTTAGGTAGCCAACTAATTGCCTTCTTCCTTATGCTGATGGATTTTACCGTCTCTTCTGAATTGGCTGAGGTGATGCCAAGTTGGAAGAGATGCTGCTGTCTACATCCAATTTGCTAGAGACTTTCTTCCTGCAGTATCAGTCTTAGGACTAAGAGAAAAGCACTTTGTCACGCTGATCAGTCAAAATGTGTGGTGCGTTCCCAGTCTCACATGGCAGTAAAATCCAGAAAGAGAAGTTTACCTCCTTTTAAAGCCAGGTAAAATGGCTCTCATGCTGAAATTTTAAGAGGGCTTTTTTTTCTCCTCTTGGAAATAAATTAAAGAATTAGAGGCTTTGAAAGAGAATCACCTTTAAAACTTCCGAAAAAAAAATAACACCACCTGTTTTCCACAAAAAATCTCACAGATTTTTACTTTTAATCAGAAAAAATGAAAAATTTTTATTTGACCTGAAACTAAAATTTGAGAAAGATTTTCTCAGGTTACCTTTTCTCTCCTTGAAACTATACAGGGAAGGGAGTTCAGAGTAACACAAGGCTGGGTCAGGTTATCTTTCCATAAAGAGGCAGAACTAAACATACCAAGGCCATTCTGGCAATATGTTCTTGAAACTTTCCATTGGGAATCCTGCCATCTCTCTGAGTAGCCGTAACAGTAATTTTCTATTGTTATAGTTAGCAAGGTTTTCCTAAAGTCAAACCTAAATCTTCTTTGCTGCAAATTAAGCCAATGTCATCTTATCCTTCCCCATGCTGAACAATTGATTACTTACCCCCTTTAGCATCCAGTTTGTGTATTGTAAGACCGTTAATGTTTCCCTACCCTAAATGTTGTTTTCTGTATATTAAAAGGATGCCTTATTTACAACAAACTCAAATTTTCTAAGTTTCTTTTCATTCTTGTTCCTCTATCCTGGATTTTCCTCAATCATTTTGGGGCTCTTGCCAGCTAAACAGTACATCCAGGACTGATTTTTTTCATCTTGTTCGCAATTGGAAAACAAAATGTGTTTAAAGTAAACTGGAATCTTTATCTTTTCCTAAAAAAGAAAAAAAAAAGTAAGAAAATTGTGAACATTTGCCAGAAAGAGTGATTTTCCATTCTTTTACAGAGCATGCCCTTAGATGAAAACATGTTACCATCCCCAAACTACTATCTCATTAAATCCCTAGGCTTAAATGTAGAAATGGTAATATTTTTGTGAAACAGTTCAGTGGAAAGGCTGTGAAGGGGAGCAGGGCACAAATATACCACAGTGTGGGGAGACGTCTGAAGAAAAAGTATCTGCTCTGGTCCTCCATTTTTTGCCGTTTGTTCTGCTGTTTCCTTGTCCCTCTGAAGGACAGGATGAGCAGGGCGGCAGAAGCAGGGGGGTGATGAAGGCAGGACCTGCCCTGCTCCATCCCACCGCAGCCTGCAGCCCCGAGAGGGAGCAGCCGCAGCGACTGCTGTGAGTTGGTGAACTGGTAACAGTAAAACTAATGGCAGACAGAAATAAAAAATTATCTCCTGGCTCTAATTATAGAGTTGGGTTATAGAGTTTAAATATAAAAGGCTTTCACACAAACTCATGTGTATGATAGCCATATGTAATTAGATATTGTAGAAGACATAGATTAATAGTAATGAAGGCCATTTTAGAAAGGCCAGCTAAAATTACCTAGAAAATGAATTGAGAGAGGAAGAATAGAGGCACTGATGGGGAATTTATCAGAAAAAAAAGTCCTGGCCTTCATTTGAATAATACTGAGGGAGGGGAAGCAAGTAGCAATACCAAAATTGTAATCTGCCAAGATAAAGATAATAAATCCTATAGTTTTTAGGAAACAAAATGAAACCCAGCTGGTACCACACATAGTGAAAAAGAACTATTTATGCCACTATGTACAAAAAGTAGTTGCTCCTGCAACTTTGTTTTGGCCTTCACCAAACTATATTTTCTCATCAAAGCAGGAGACGTCAAGTTTAAGACCTAGACTGCTACATTTGTTAAAGCTGGATTCATTTCAGTTAATTTACATTCTTGCTTGGTGGAGAGTCTGTAGATAGAGAAAGGATGGATGAGCAAATGCAAGAAAGGCCAGACCTTTCCTAGACCTCTCAGTCTTTGCCACAGGGTCATAGGGCTGGAAGGTTCCCCAGGGCTCATACGGTCTGTTCATCATCCCCAAGGCAAAATCAGCAATAACCATGCCCTTCTTGAGAAAAACTAGTTTCATTTGTTTAATCTGTTCTTAGAGACCTCCAGCAGTGGAGGTGTTGGAGATTTCCTTGCCAATCTATTTTTACCCATTTTTACGTACACGTGATATATGTATTTTAACATGTGATTAAACTTTCCTGCAGCAATTCAAGTCCATTATTTCTTTTCCTATTTATTCCTGCATAGATTTCTCCCTTCCTCACTGCAGTTGTGTTGAGGACTGTTATCATTTATTCCCTTGTTGTCTGGGTTAGACAATCTTTGTTCATTTGTTCCTGCCTAATACATCACATTTTCTAGATCTTGATCATCCTTGACACTCAGCCTGTGATCCATGCCTAACATTAGCTTGAACTTGTTCTTCTCAGGGATGCATTTATTTGAAGTGCAAGTCGTGGTGGTGAGGCTAGTTCAGTCAGGGCTTTTGCCTCAGGAGATCTGGGCTATGTCTAACATCAGGGTGGACTGAATTCCTTCCCTGAAGCAAGACGGTTATCCTCTAAATGCCTCATTTCCTTAAAAATTGGTACTGTGATTTACCTTTGCTCCTACAGGGTAAGCTAAGAAGAAAACCACTAACAAATGTGGAATGTCTGCTACAAAAACGTTGTTGTCTCATCATCCTGTCCCTGCCCCCTGTTGCTCAACCAGTTTGCTGCCTCTTGTTTGAGTGGGAAAGGGGAACTCAGGGGTGGATAGTGACAGCGGTGAGGTGGGGTGCTGCATTAGCCTTACTTTTTATCTCCCATGGGGAGTTTGCAGCCAATTAATATTACCTCCCAAACAAGCACCGTGTAGTGGGATATCTCATGTCCACCATCCCCACTTCAATGGTATCAATAATGGAAAAGATCTGTATTTAAGAGTCTCCATTTCAAAAGTGTTTATTTTAACTGCGGGAACTAAAGATGTCAAAATAACTGAAAAGCATCAGGACTGGCATGTAAGAAGGGGTTCGGATTTCTCTGCATCTCAGAGACAGAAATGTCCGAGACATGTATACCAGCCTAGAGGCAAAAAGCTTGGAAAGAACGGCTGCAGACCTAACTGCAGACCTGAAGGGAAATACTAGGGCTAGGCAATAAGACTATAAGAAAAGGAAGAAAGAAGTGATCAATAAAGAAAACTAAGGTGTTGGAGAGTATTGAAATAGAATAAGACTCTCCAAAAAATGAAACTGAGTTAGACTTGCCACAGAAAATAGGAAAAAAAAAAACCCAAACAGTAAAGGATTCATATAATTATAATATAAAAGGAGTTGGCTGCAATGCATAGGGAGTAGGAGAGAATGATTAAAGATAGACTGTGTATGACCCAAGGATTGATGAATGCAAGCCCTTCATTTTCAATAAAGATATACTAAAAGCCTTTCCAACATTTTGAAAAAAAATAATTGTAGAAAAAGACTTTTGACAAGTTCATAATATCAGGGAGTATATCAGAAGACTGGACACCAGCAAATATGGTATCTATTTTTAGGAAAAAGAGGGCAGAAGAAAACGAATCTCAGCAACAATGCTACAGTTCATGATCATCCTGGAACACTGGACATCTGGAGTTTTCGAAAACAAAGCATGAGAATGGTGTTATCAAAGACTCAGAGGTAAACAGATGAGGATTTATGAGGCCAGGAGAGAGATCCTAAGGGCCGCTGTGCCCTCCCTCCCAGCAGCACTGGCTGGTGTTACACAGGTGGTGCAGTCACTGGAAGGGTGGTGGGCAGAGCTGGAAAGGTTCTCACTTTCCTGTACAAATGTGCCATCCAGAGCAATGCTGTTTTCAGTCCTGTAGAAAGAAGGTAAGATAAAATTCAGCATAAGATTTCAATTTTTTTTCTGATATCCTAAAAGCAGATACCATCACAATAACCCAGTATCTTCCCTCAACAGCTTATTTTTCCATGCAGATGACGTGCAGGCAATCCAATCTATCTCATCTTCAGTAAAGCACCACAAAAGCAATTGTATAAAGCAGCACTGGTTACAGCAGGACTTTAAGGAACGTAGGAAATGAACTAAATCGGGATGGCAAAAGTTAATCTTGAAGGAAGAAGTATGATACTTGAGGGATCTTTAGGATCATCTGCAGCAAGGTTCTTTCTTAATATTTTCTTAATGACCCTGATACGAAAAACAAGAGTATGTTGATGACATTTTCTGATGACATGAAATTAAAAAGAATTGTCAGGGCACGCAGGGTCATGATGACCTTGAAGGCTAGAGTTTAAGAACTGTCATGAAATTAATCATTTAAATGGCAACAGCATGCACTTATACACTAAAACTTTTTTTTTTTTTTTTTTTTGGCTAGAAGTTAAGTTTTGAAAAATGTGGAAAGTGTGATGGATTTGGAAATTGTTGAGGAAGAGAAAGGTGTGGGTATTGCAGATGATCACAACTTCGATAGAAGTGGCTGCGGTGAGGGCATGCGGGGAAAAGGGATGAATGGCTTAAAGTGTATTCAGGAGAACCAGGCAGCCATCAGCATCCATCCAGGCACTGGCAAGACATTATGTGGAATGCTACGTCAGGTGCCAGTGACTTCTGTGCAGGAGCAATGACCAGCAGATATGGAGAAAGGCTACCAGGGAGACAGCCAGGGAGTAAAAGCCCAAGACCTGAAGCATTGATTTGCAAAGTCTTGCAACATGCAGGCTGAGGTGGAATGCGATCACTCTCTATGGGCGCAACATGGAAGGAAGAAATCAGGAAAAAAAAGAGCTGTTTAAGTTAACAGACATTGTTAATATATAAACCATATTGACCTGAGGATAAACTTAGGCTGGACACTAGTGTGGTGTCCTGTCATCAGAAAAATTATGTTCTTGAATTGCCTTCCTGCAGAAACAAAAAAAACTCTAAGTCATTCTAAGATTAAGTGAGATAATTTTATGAAAAGGATTACGTGACATGACTGACTGAGACAGCAGCAAAAAGGACTTTATAATTAAGGAGGGCACTTCCAATCCTTCTCTCCTGTTTCTATGTGGATCAACATACACTTTGTGGATTAATCAGACATTTTAATTTCTAATAGCAAACAAGATGAGAACAATATAATGCTTAAATAATTCTGAGAGTTCTCATAAAGAGCTCAAGGCCTTTCCATATAAAAATTGAAGAAAAATTCATCTGGTCATCATTCCCCTCCTTTAGGCTACTGGATAGCCATGGAATTTGCACCTTTGATACTTAATATACTTACTTCAAATGCAGCCCATTTGTGACTTGCAAATTAGCAATTAACTGCAATAGTCTGGCATCTCTAAAATGCAGTGCTAAGTCTCCACAGCTGTGCAAGTGTGCTCTGTATTGTGGCCTGCAGACCCCATCCTCTGCCATCCAGAGGAGGGAGGTTCCTGGAGCTCGGTGTGACTCCCTCCTTTCCTGCTCGTATGAGTTTCCTACCAGATATGCTACCTGGGTAAGGGTAGAGGGTGCGTGCAGATACACAGGTTAGGGGGCAGCACTGTCTCCTAGTTTAGATTTATACGACAATGGAAAGGAAGGACAACCTGAGTGGTAACCTGGCTCTGGAGGGATTCTATGCAATTCCTGCATTGTATACCATCTCTTTGACCTTGGCCAAATTTCCTCAGCTGACTCACTGTAAAATGAGTATGGAAATTGTCCCAGCTTATAGGATAAGGGCCAGTGAAAGAGCACATCTACGGTCACAGGCAGGGGGGCTTTTTTTAGTACAAGAGGGTAAGTGTCACATATACTTGAGTTTCATGTACGCAATTGTTTTGGCTGTAGGCAGAAAGCTTTGATTTGTCAATAAATGCCCATTAATTTAATTGTCCATTGAAATATAATGAGAATGCAATGCAGGATAAAATCTTAGCTGCAGAAAAGCTAGCGGGGAGTTTGGCTATTTACAGGAATAGGTTAGAGGATTTAACTCTAAAGAAGAAAACTTTTTACAAAACCCTGACTGTAGTGAAGTCTAGATTACCTGTGTAAAGTCACTAAAGTTTAAACTACTCTGGCTTTTCCCAGGCTAACCACAACTTAGCATTACCCTTCGGTTCTGCAAGGAGCACTTAACCCAAATGTTCTCCGAATAGGGGTATCCCTCTGACTTTTCATGGGGAAGGTCAAAGCAGGGTGCAAACCTTCAGAAAATCGGTGTTAAGTCCTTGGAAGTTACTTGTCCTTTCCTGTTGGTTTCACATGTTTATGAGCAGCTGCTGCATTCTGAGCCCTGGTGGACTGGGAGTGTTGGAAAGCTGCAGGGCATCACAGAAAATAGGTTTAGGCAGCTCTGTAGAGAACCCTGGAGCTGGAGAGCGAGGGCTGATTGCTTTATTCTGGCATAGCCTCCCTAAATAAACAGTTCTTTTCTTTCCATCTCCTGATCCTAAATTTGCTCCTCAGGAGTCCCTCAGGATACTGACTGGTGACAGACATGCACGCCCGCCCCGAATGTGCTGCCCCCAGGCCACCGCCACAGCCCAGAGTCCTTCGGCAAACGCAGCTCGGCTGTTCACAGTTGTTTTCCTTTCCTGCAAAGATTGACTGTGAATCTTAATAACTTGTCTGAGATGGAGGAGTATTCTCAGTCTTTCTTCCCCAAGTTAATGCCATCATGCCTGTTAATATGGGATAAGCTCAACTACAAATCAGCTGTTTTTTTCAAGCTAAAGCAAACCAAAAGATTTCAAAGGCATCGCGTGTGGGTTTATAGGAGAAAATCCTGTTTGTACTTACCTCTCAACATTTAAATCCTTCATCCATTCCCTAACCCATCCTCTCATTTTGTGATCTGAGAGAAACAAAAGGCACTGGAGAAGTTGTTTCCTTATCTCTCATCTCACCTGCCTTTTCTTCAACCCACAGCAAAACAGCAAGATAGCACAAAAAGTTCTTTCATTTGTTTTGTAATTTTGCTTCAAACACACCATGCACTTTGCTGAGAGCATAAGGTATCGTCTCTGACATGAATGGGTTAAGGTGAGGGAAAAAAAGATATAAAATGCAACTGAAAGGAACTAGCTGTCAAGGGCATGTGACAGTTTCCTACCAGATATGCTACCTGGGTAAGGGTAGAGGGTGCGTGCAGATACACAGGTTAGGGGGCAGCACTGTCTCCTAGTTTAGATTTATACGACAATGGAAAGGAAGGACAACCTGGCTCTGGAGGGATTCTATGCAATTCCTGCATTGTATACCATCTCTTTGACCTTGGCCAAATTTCCTCAGCTGACTCACTGTAAAATGAGTATGGAAATTGTCCCAGCTTATAGGATAAGGGCCAGTGAAAGAGCACATCTACGGTCACAGGCAGGGGGGCTTTTTTTAGTACAAGAGGGTAAGTGTCACATATACTTGAGTTTCATGTACGCAATTGTTTTGGCTGTAGGCAGAAAGCTTTGATTTGTCAATAAATGCCCATTAATTTAATTGTCCATTGAAATATAATGAGAATGCAATGCAGGATAAAATCTTAGCTGCAGAAAAGCTAGCGGGGAGTTTGGCTATTTACAGGAATAGGTTAGAGGATTTAACTCTAAAGAAGAAAACTTTTTACAAAACCCTGACTGTAGTGAAGTCTAGATTACCTGTGTAAAGTCACTAAAGTTTAAACTACTCTGGCTTTTCCCAGGCTAACCACAACTTAGCATTACCCTTCGGTTCTGCAAGGAGCACTTAACCCAAATGTTCTCCGAATAGGGGTATCCCTCTGACTTTTCATGGGGAAGGTCAAAGCAGGGTGCAAACCTTCAGAAAATCGGTGTTAAGTCCTTGGAAGTTACTTGTCCTTTCCTGTTGGTTTCACATGTTTATGAGCAGCTGCTGCATTCTGAGCCCTGGTGGACTGGGAGTGTTGGAAAGCTGCAGGGCATCACAGAAAATAGGTTTAGGCAGCTCTGTAGAGAACCCTGGAGCTGGAGAGCGAGGGCTGATTGCTTTATTCTGGCATAGCCTCCCTAAATAAACAGTTCTTTTCTTTCCATCTCCTGATCCTAAATTTGCTCCTCAGGAGTCCCTCAGGATACTGACTGGTGACAGACATGCACGCCCGCCCCGAATGTGCTGCCCCCAGGCCACCGCCACAGCCCAGAGTCCTTCGGCAAACGCAGCTCGGCTGTTCACAGTTGTTTTCCTTTCCTGCAAAGATTGACTGTGAATCTTAATAACTTGTCTGAGATGGAGGAGTATTCTCAGTCTTTCTTCCCCAAGTTAATGCCATCATGCCTGTTAATATGGGATAAGCTCAACTACAAATCAGCTGGTTTTTTCAAGCTAAAGCAAACCAAAAGATTTCAAAGGCATCGCGTGTGGGTTTATAGGAGAAAATCCTGTTTGTACTTACCTCTCAACATTTAAATCCTTCATCCATTCCCTAACCCATCCTCTCATTTTGTGATCTGAGAGAAACAAAAGCACTGGAGAAGTTGTTTCCTTATCTCTCATCTCACCTGCCTTTTCTTCAACCCACAGCAAAACAGCTAGATAGCACAAAAAGTTCTTTCATTTGTTTTGTAATTTTGCTTCAAACACACCATGCACTTTGCTGAGAGCATAAGGTATCGTCTCTGACATGAATGGGTTAAGGTGAGGGAAAAAAAGATATAAAATGCAACTGAAAGGAACTAGCTGTCAAGGGCATGTGACTCAGTAACTAACAAGTTTGGTAAAGATTTGTCTTTATGGTAGTTGCAAAAATCAGGTCAAGTTCTGTGCTTTTTAATCTGCCTCAGCGACGCAGTCACCACCAGCTCCGTAAGATAGTGGTGGGATCTTTGTCAAGCTATACAGGCTTATTCTGTGCTTTGAAGTTTCCTTGTGCTATTTCAGCAGGCTGATACTTGACGCAGTCACCACCAGCTCCGTAAGAGTGGTGGGATCTTCGTCAAGCTATACAGGCTTATTCTGTGCTTTTAAGTTTCCTTGTGCTATTTCAGCAGGCTGATACTTCCAATGGGCCCACAGAGCCAAAAATGCAGGAAAAAAAAAAGAAACGTTCACATGTAAAAGGTTAAAATGGCACTCTAGTAATAGAGCACATATTAAATAGTTTCAAGGATTGATCCTCTAAAATGCTTGTGCATGGGTTATTAGCAGTGGTGACTGGGTTGTGCTTCTACAACAACTTTCTCACGGATGGATCATTGCTTACTACTTAATGATTTTATCCATGATTACACACAAAATCATTGCTAAAAACACTGGCGTTGACACAAATGCCAGTGGAATGGTAAATAGCAATGAGACAGGCCAGCCAGGTATTTTAATTAATGAAAAAATATACACAGGCCTGTGTGTGAAACAAAGCTGTTGAAGGAGAGATGGGAACCTGAGACTTCCCGGCAAGGCTGTAACTTGCCATGCTGAGACAGGCTGTGCTGACCAAGCACTCCTCTGCACTTTCCGATCTCTGGTTTTTGCAGTGCAGGAGCACAGCTTCAGAGGACCACCATTTCGGATCAGACTACGGTCAGAAGAGAAGTTTCTAAAAAAACCTGAAAAATTGGATTTGAACCTACCACATGGACCAGAAGTTAACCTTTTGTTTCTAGTGAAAAGGTCTGAGCACCAGGCTGCTGAGGAAAAGGAAGGTGCCTTCTCCTCCAGATTTGACTTGTGGGCCTTTATTTTGGGTCCAAAGTCAGAAAGATGCCGAGTGAAAAAGGCCAAATATCTTCTCTTAGAGAGGTGACACAGACTAAGAGAAAAGTGTTGGTTTTGGTATTTTGGTTTTGATCAGTAAGGACAATCATGAAAGTCTGCATTCAGTTCTGATATCCACATATTTATAAGTAAGTTTGCTTGAAAGAGAACACAGAGAGGAATGATACAGTAATTTGAAAGCTGGTGAAAACATTTGCAGAATGTCTTTGCATCCAGCTACCAGCAAGAAAACTAAGGTACACTGCTATAATGTATAAATATATATTTACAAACAGAGGTTGCTGCATATTAAAAGATTAAAAGAGCTAGTAGCTCCTTTCAGCTCTAAGCTCTGTCAGTTTATAAAAGTAGGCATAATGTTCTAAACTACAAGATATGGTACAATTTGTTCAGGACACTAGCACTAGTATTGCTATGAAATTACCATGCTGGTTCTGCCTCTGCAACCCTTTTCTGACCAACCCAATCCATTTCTTATTGGCCACTTAGGTGGGTTTGAATTTCGTAGCTGCAAGTTTTTTCCATTTATACATTTTTCAGGAAGGACTTTTGCTTGCTTCAAGTGGCTGATGGTGCCCCATACCTTACTCTCAAGGGCGTTTAATGGTAGTGTGAGCTGATGTATACGTAATACTTTCAGAGGGTTTCCTGATGTGTGCCACAGAAGCACAGAGAACTTTTTTTAGATGGCAAAGGGTGCCCACCTGGCCTTAGACCAGCACTCTGCTAGCCCTAAATAACTCTCATGAAGCCTTTTGTCTTTTCTCCTGACACCAGCATGCTCTTGTTCTTATCCACATTTTCTGCCAAAATGCTTTCAGGAAATATGAGCGTTTGTATCTTGTGACCCCCTCCAGTTTAGCACAAACTGAATCATGCCGTACAGTTCAGCTGAGTAATAAAATATAATCTGATTGGCAGAAGGTATTAGAGCAGGCCACATCATTACAGATCCTCTTTTAACCCAGTTTAACAAGTTGCTCCTGAGAAGTTATTTATTCTAGCTGTCAACATCTTGTTGTTGAGATGACAGCGATCAAATCTCTGTTAGATCCTAATCTTATTCTTCTTACTCCACGTTCAAGAATCTGAGAGCCTCATATAAGCAATATCACTTTTTGTCAGCAAAATGATTTGTTTGACATTGATCATTTGTTGAAAGATACGACATATTTTTTTAATATCTACAACAATTATTACCATGAGATAGGGATGGAATAAATAGCAGACAATAGTGAATCACGGAGCATTGAAAGTCTGAATTGTTGCTATGTTGAGCGCGCTGATCCCTATACAAAACAGGAATGTATTTCACAATTATGAAAACTCAGCGATGTGTTCCCAGGTGCATAGATGTCACAACAGCAAATTATTAGTCAGAGACTGATGTTCTCATACTGTCCTGGGGAGACCTCACTAGCTAGCAGAGTGCCAGACCCATCTCTGTTATGAAGTTATGAGAGTTCTTTTATTACACCTCTTGATGCTGGGAATTGGGGAAGGAAAAGCTATATATTATCTGTCAGGCAGACTCCACCTCAACTTGAACAGTCCTCTGACTTGAGAAACTCTTGTTCCTAAATGATGCATTCTATCCTGATTTTATCTCCTCTGGCTCTCCAGTCCTAGACACTCACGCAACTCTATCATGCCATGCCATTTGCATTATACTGGACAGTGAAATTAGTTGGAGATTACTTGTATGTATTTGCAGAATATTTTATAAAGAATGTTTTAAAGCATAATTAAAGCTTGAAAAATATCTGGAATTTTCTTGAAAGTAAAGTTTAGAATGTTATTTGGAATATGTGAGTCATTTTTTAATTGTGGGAAGCTTAATATTTTAGACTTAAGACACATTTGAAATAAAACATACCACCTACTGAGTTCAAAATTATTCATTTAATATGTTATCTGTCTCTTGAGCCATTTGTGAATGCTAGCACATCTCATTCCTGCAAGGGAGTCTGAAAGCAAGTTCAATTTCAAATGTCGGTACTTAAAGGTAATAGTCATAGAATCATAGAATCATAGAATGTTTTGGGTTGGAAGGGACCCCTAGAGGTCAGCTAGTCCAACCCCCCTGCAGTGAGCAGGGACACCGCTAACTAGATCAGGTTGCTCAGAGCCCTGTCCAACCTGGCCTTGAATGTTTCCAGGGATGGGGCCTCCACCACCTCTCTGGGCAACACATTCCAGTGTTTCACCACCGTCATTGTAAAGAATTTCTTCCTTATATCTAGTCTAAACCTACCCTGTTTTAGTTTAAAACCATTACCCCTTGTCCTGTCACAGCTGGCCTTACTAAAAAGATTTTCCCCATCTCTCCTATCGGCCCCCTTTAGGTACTGAAAGGCCACAATCAGGTCTCCCCGCAGCCTTCTCTTCTCCAGGCTGAACATAAGAGTCCTCATAAGAGAGGTGCTCCAGCCTTTGGATCATTTTTGTAGCCCTCTAACAGTTCCATGTCCTTCTTGTGCTGAGAGCTCCACAGCTGGATGCAGTACTCTAGGTGAGGTCTCACCAGAGCAGAGTAGAGGGGCAGAATCACCTCCCTCGACCTGCTGGCCACACGTCTCCTGATGCAGCCCAGAGTAGTCCTGATTCTCACCTGAGATCACTGAGGCATGTTCTTCTAGTGACAAAAATTTTAAACTCAGTATATACGTGTCAGAATGGAGCCAGCTGGTGTATTTGAAGGTGTTCACAAAAGTGTGAAAATATTGCCTGTGGCGGGGAGAGAGCCGACCTAATCAGCTCCGCATCTAATTGACTGTTTCAGACAACCAGCATGTTCCAGCAGTCAGAGCAACCTCATGTGCCCATGGCCATCCTGAACGCTGGGGCCCAGCTCATCAAGCCTTGCTGACCAGAACCAGAACTGGTATTGAAAAGGTCTTTCTTACTCAAAGAAAGTAAAACTCTTCTCCGTTAACTGGTGCATTTCCTGCAGGGCTGTACCTCTAGGACAACATGCTGTGCACTCCCCACCTCGTCATCTCAAGCATATTCAGCTCTTTCTATAAAGGAGGCAAATTCATGTTTTTCTTTTCATGCAGCTTCCTTACTAATTCTGCAAAGTCTGGATCTCCCACATCTGTTCAGTGCAATTTCTGCCTTACTGAAATATGATGTTGTAAATAAAAGAGAAAAAAGAACAATTCTTCTCTCTCCCTCTTCTCGTGGGCAAAAAGCAAAATTTCTCTCTCCCTCTTCTCACGGGCAACCAACAACTTACACAAATGAGTTTCAATTTTAAGATTTTCTTTACCAAAACTGAGTGTGACAGACACATCTCTTCTGGAAATCCCAACTTGTCAGAGTATCTCTGCACCACAGTTGTACATTGTATATGTTGAGGGGATCTTGACACTTACCTCTTCATTTCTTATTATGCTGATTCATTGCTTTTATTTTGGTATCTTATATTTTAGAGATGAGCATTCTGTGCATAAAATGAAAATGTGTTACTTTCTGATTCCCTTTGCATGGGTTGGCTTTCTGCAGTGATCTTAATAAGGTCTATATTTCAGACACATACAAAAAAACCTACATCAACTCTCATCATCCCTCTTATATCCTCCTCATTACAGCAAAGAGTCTCATGTTTTTACATTATTTTTTCCATCTTATTAATGAATCAATTTGGCTTCATATTTTGAAATAGTTATTTATGAAAGTGAATAGCCTTTCTTTTGCTGGCTTCCTTTGCAATTTCATTACAGCTTTTATGTAATTAAAAAAATAGTACTTCTACATTGGTTTGCACACAGAAAGAGAAGGAAGCCTGCCTTTTTTGCCATAGGAATATTTTTGAGAAATATATTGATTTCTCTCGTTGTTGGAACTATAGATGTAAGCTATGTGGAGCTTTTGATGGTGAGTACCTATTTCTGGCATTCCGGCAGAAATTTCTGCAGTTCAGAGCAACACGCTTCTGTCTAAATGGGTGAAGGAGACATTAAGATGGAAAGCTGGTTGTGTAATGTTGTAGAATTAAAGAGAAATTTTGTCTTAAAGAAATTTGCCTAATAAAGGTTATTTCCCATGGATTTGTCTTACATTTGAATTCTGTGGTATCCAGTAACACTGGATAAATCTAGATATATTACCTTGCAGAAGACTGCCCTGAAAGCAAGCTGTGAAGCCAGCACGATGGGAACTGCCCTGTTGCTTCTCTTGGGGTAGTCACTGTGCTCCAGAAAATGCATGCCCCGGGGAGGAAACCAGTATGGCACACGCTTGGGAAAATAAATTCCAGGCCATGGCCCTTACTCTAAGGAAAGATAATGCATTTAGCGTGGACAAGTCATGGGACATTCCTTTCTTTGGTGGGCAACGTGGTAAGAGCTGTGGAACTTAAGTTATATGTGAGTTACAAGTATGAAAAACTAGTTTGTTCTGTAGTTATAATGGTGGTGTAGCTGGGTATCAGAGTTATGCCTCGCTTCAGACGTTAATTCCCTGGGTAGTCAAGAACCCCGCAGCCAGTCATTTGCCTCAGTGAGATAACGGGCTGGTTTGAGACAGTGGGCTGGTTTGAAATGGGTGCTCAATGTAGCTCTGCCACAGCAAAGTGTTTGACTGATTGTGCCAGGAACTCTCCAGATGGGACTTTCAGGCAGTGCTGGAGATTCTCCGCAGGCAACAATTTGTATGCTCGAATGTGTTGATTAGCATCCTGGCTGGAGCGTTCTAGAGATGCCCAGGCTGTTTCTGCTGTAGAACTGATACGTGTACATATATAAGACGCTTGGAAATAGTAGAAATTGTTCCTGCAGCTACAGAAATGGTCACATAACCCTTTTTTTTTTTTTTATTTCGTTAAGATATTTAAGATTCGTTTTGTATGTAGTTAAGATAATTATGTGCTGGCTTGATCTCGTAGGACCATGAGCCAACCAGATTAGAACTGAGCAGAGCAGCAGCTCTGGGAATCTCAACCCACCCAAAGATGCTGCTGCAAGGATTCAAATATTTATATTTGTCACAACCGGACAAATCATGTTTGAGGGATCTGATTACCTATGCAAGTGTTGTTGTATGCCAAGATGCCAGAAAATTATTTTTTTTCTTTTTTTAACAAACTTTCTGTCCATGCCTATGCAAATGCTAGAAAGTCAGGCTCTCTAACTGACTTTGTAAATCTTGCATCTCTTTTCTGTACTGTCATTTGGCTTTACCACATACTCTGCTCCAACTAAGTTATGTGGTAGTGGTTCAATTATTTTTCTGTCTAGTAGGGGCTAGAGGTTTGAACTTCTCCAGGCTGAGGAGGATCTGTCTTCCTTCCACCATCTGGGTGAATGCTCTGGTGAACAGGTTCTTCTATAAAAGATGAGTATCCTCTTCTCTGATCACGTTCCCAAACAAAAGTAATCCTTAGTTAATTGTGACCTCAGGAAATTTATTTTAACTCCCAAATAGAGCTACATGGAAATAGGTGTCAAGTATTTAGGCAGAGCGACGCCCTTCTTGGATTTAGCTTCAGAAATTCTAAGTTTTGCTTTAGGGGTTGAGTGTCTCTCATTTAGTGCTAGACTTCTAACCTGAGTTAGTAATTTAGATTCCCTCTACTATCAATAGAAAGAAATGCTCAATTTGAGGATGCAATACATCCTACTTCCAATAGATATTCCCATTTCTCTCCATTCATTACAAAGGTATCTTTGGGTAGCTAGATTAGATGCTAACATTTGATTTGCAGAAGTTGGAAGTTATGCAAAATTTGCCCACAGACTCCATGGATGTGTCAGGAAAAGCATTGCAAGCAGGTCAAGGGAGGTGATCCTCCCTCTCTGCTCAGCCCTGGTGAGACGCCTCTGCAGTGCTGTGTCCAGTCCTGGGCTCCCCAGCACGAGAGAGACATGGACATACTGCAGAGAGTCCAGTAAAGGGACACAGCAGTGCTGAAGGGCTTGGAGCATCTGACATGTGAGGAGAGGCTGAGAGAGCTGGGACCATTCAGCCTGGAGAAGAGATGGGTCTGGTAGGACATTATGAAAATGTATAAATGCGTGAAGGGAAGGAGTAAAGAAGTTAAGAATACTGAGCCACAGTCCTCTCAGCAGTGCTCAGTGACAGGAGAAGTGGCAATGGGTACAAACGGAAATGCAAGAAATTCTGCTTAAACATAAGAAAAAAACCCCTTTTTTATTCTGTGGGTGGTGAAACACTGGCACAGGCTGTCCAGAGAGGTTGTAGCATCTCCACCCTTGGAGATATTTCAAATCCAACTGGACATGGCCCTGAGCAACCTGCTGTAGTTGACCTTGCTCTGAGCAGGAGGTTGAACTAGACAATTTCCAGCGGTGCCTTCACACCATTCTGTGGTTCTGTGGAAATTATTCCAATTCATGATATCTATGTTCAGTCTAGCAAACTTACTTATATCTTCTTTTGTTTTGTTTTATAGTTTTTCCTTAATCTTAAGGAATGTGCCACATCTCTAGCATAACATTTCAAGAAATTGTTCTCATTTCAAGGATTTTTATGATTATCTTAAACTGACCTTCCCATACAAATTCTCATAAATAATGAACCTGAGAAAGTTGTCTAATGTTTAAGAAATTTGCCCCATGTCAGAAAAAAATATGTAAAAGGAGCTTGAATTTTTGTTTGCAAATCTGAATATATCTAAATATGAGAGTTTTGTACCCGAATAATTGCACTCTACAAGTTAATCTTATATGATCTTTGTACAGGGCTTTATCATGAACTCCTTGCTCAGGTGATAGAATTTTTCTCTAACTAAAGACTGAGAAGAAAGAACTTTGAAGATATATTGTTATATTGTGTAAATGTGAAATATTTACTGTGCATTTGGAGCAAGGATTTCATACTCTGACCTAATTCTTGCCTACAAGTACACCATGAATGTACTGAAAAACAGAAAGTTTATCTTTTGATCTCCAACTCTCCCTAATTACAACGAAGGCTTGTTTTCAGTAATAAAAACATTCCATAGGATAAAATTGGGTTTGGGTTTTTTTTCATGTGTGAAGTTAAACCTGTAGAATTCCCCTGAAAAAAAGGTTAAAAGCTAAATTAAAATTAGATTTGCCATGTCAAAAAACTCTCAGAACAGCTTCTTTGTAATATCATACTAAATGGAAGATGGATAAGCAATATTCCTAGTACTAGGAAAATCTGGCTTAGAGTTTCTGTCTTTGAACCACAGCAAAGTATTTGGCTAAAATTCCAGTGAAGTAAATAATGCATCAATAATATTTGCAATGCTTCCTTAGGTTACTTAGGCAAAACAAAGAGGTTTACTTAACGTCGGCATAACTATTCCCCCTATTAGTTTTGATCAATTGCTTTGCGGTCATGTTCATTAGACAGCCTAATCTGAACCACAATTAGATTTTATCCTTTTAAAAGACAAAGCAGAATCCCCAGCCATTAATTAAAGGGTCTGACTACAGTTGGTTACAAGATGGATGTTGTATACCCTTTACTGATGACTCAACTCAGCAAAACAGAGCACTTTAGTTTTAAGTGGCAAATACTCTAGCAGTAATTGAATGCAAACTTTTGCTCTTTTTCACATGTGGATTCTGGAAGACATGAGATGCTAATGAGAAACACGTGAATAAACTAGATTTACGTAGGGCAAACTGCAAGTATGATGAAAATGTTTGAAATAAGGGAGGCTGATTAATATACATTCCAGCACCACTTTTCTGCTGTATCATTTCTCTCAGACACTGAAAAACATTTAATACTTAGTCTTCAGACCCACTGTATCTAATGCTGCAGTATCCCAATGGCAAAAACCAATTTATGGTACCTGAGAAATCAAAAAGCTCATTACTTTCTTACCACAACTGAAAACTACAAGTCAGCTAGACCATTAATGCATGTTTCCAGACAGAAGCTCTACCTCTGCAAATGTAAGAAAACTGTCTCTGGGTAAATAAATCCAATCTATTACTTACTGCGTGATTCATTGCCTCAGCAAATGCTCCCTGATTGCACTCCATGGAAGTTCCCCAGCCCTTGCTTTGTGGTAGGCTGCTCCAAAGTGTAGGATGCACATTCCCCTTCCAGATATGAATATTCCAGATATGTATTCTTGGTCCCTCTCCTCCCCAAACCACAAAAAGTCTTAAAAGAGTTGCTGATCTTTAAGAAGTTCTGATATCATCTGGCCAGAAAATAAGCTGCACTCAACCATGCACAAGACCTTGTAATACCAAGTACTCCAGGTTTAGGTCTCTGCTTCTCCAAAGATTTCCTGTACGACCATGGAAAATATCAAAGGGAACTTAAGTAGCTGATTTTGAAGGCAAGTAAAATCTTTCATGTATGAGACTTAGGCTTCTGTGGATAAAATGGCAGTATTTCTCAAACTCCCAGGGGTGCTGAAAGGCTCTCAGCTCCTGTGGTAACTGGGGAGAAGCACAAAATGTGAGGTGGAAGATAAAGGTGAAATTTGAATGTGGTAACTAAAGTTTTAAAAAGAATAACCGCATGGGTAAAGGGAATTTTTTAAATTTAAAATAATTCTTTTTTTTTAAATGCAGAGCTTGCTGAGGCTTTTACCTGGTGTCTATTAGGGTGTCTTTCCCTTTCCATGATTTTGGAATAGTAAGACTATTACCTAAAAACTTTAAAAGAAGAAAAAGCTGCTCGTTGCCAGTGAGGGTAAAACATATTGCAGACCTTGGCAATAAGGGCCTGCAGCTCTACCAGTCGTCTCAGCAAGAAGCCAGAGTTGCTAACTCAGCTATAAGAGAGCCAAAGCACACAGAGAGACTTGTTTAAATTAGCTTATTGTCCATTATTAATAGGAAACCCACAGAAAATAAAAAATACAAACTGTAGATAAACACAAAAGCCTATTTTTAGTCTGTGAGATATGAGAAGAAGGTACAATGCAGCCACAGGAGGTTATCTTCCATTTCTCTGAAGTTTTCATCATAAGTTTACCTACACAGCTGTCTGCTAGGGTATTATCTGCCAGAAATGCTCTCTGGCACTAACAAATCATGCCCTTGTACTAGACTGAGGGGATGGTAAAGAAAAGCTTTGCAGTTAGCTTGCGGAAGGTTTGTCTGGCGTACATGTCCTCTAGGATGAGATTGAAAATGAAAAAAAAAAAAACCAACCTGAGTTCTTCCATGATAACCAAACAGAGAAAAAAAATCAGGAAAATATGGGACAACCATCAAGAAAAACAATAAAACAAAATACAAAGTTGAAAGATCATAGCAAGGACAGGCTTTGCTTCAGAGCAACGTTAGTAGCACAGGGAGCCAGAATTTAATAAGCAATCATTTTTTCTTCTTGTAATGATTCTCACGTAGATATTCATAGACCATTAAAAATTCTAGATAACAAAACTCTGGATCAGATCTTTCTGGCAGTGAGGAAAATGCTGAGCTGAAAGCACTGGGGCAAACCATCATCTTCATGAGGTCTTTGCTGAGTGTTTCAGCAGACAACTGGCAGAGGAAATTATTCCCAGATTTCTGTGCAATACCTCATTAAAGACTTGAGACACTTTAAGGAAATTCTCCCATGAATAGGAAGAAAAAAGGGAAAATGTTCCTAGCTTTGCTGCTTGTGGGGACTCTGCAGAATTTGCAACAGAATAAGTAGTGAATTCTTTTGATAAACAGCTTTCTTGCTGAAAAATGTTTAAACCAAAATATGGGGAAAGGTCTGTATTTTAGCTTACAAAAAGAAAAAAATATATACATAAACAGCACAAAACTTCCAATGTTACTATTCTAAGAAAAGGACATGCTGGATTTTCAGTTCAAAATTACTTTTATACTGACATTTAAGTTACTTAAAACACAGAAGTCAGGAGCAGAATGAAATATTTGAAACCATAGAAATGACAGTTTCACCCATATTACTGCTTCATGAAAATTCTCAGTGTTTTGATTTCCGATATTTGTATGGTTTAAATTTTCAACATTTCTAAATCATTGTAGGATAGAAAATGAGTTTCTCCTCTTTATTCATTAAGTCTTTTTGAACAAAATAATGAAGGCAATTATAGGGGTGCTTTACCTGTGATTAAATATATTCCCTTGAGGAACTACATCCTACCTTAAAAGTAAGAAAATTAAGCATTTGCTCGAATATTCATTGATTTAAATGAGCATTTCCCCATTGATTTTAGTGGGTTATATATCATGCACAACATGAAGGGCTTCACTTTCAGGAATGCAGATGTTTAGTTGCATGATTAAACAGGCATAGGTAAGTAACTGCAAATTGTTCCACCGATCATGTGTACAGATTGTCTTTCCAGCCTTGCAGACCTCTACACATATTTGAAGATAATATGCATATATGTATGCCTATTATGCATATATATCAAAAATATTTATATGCTTTGGACTGCATCTTCAGACCAAGTATGCTTTTCTACCCTCAAAGGAACACCAAAATACCCCCACAGATTGGTAACAGCCTAGATTCATTTGGGGGTTTTGATATATTGCTGGCTACCTGTTCATTAGACAACCTTCCTTTTCCTAATTTATCACTTTAAGATCAGATTTAGCACAAAGAACCAGACTGCAAAAGGTAAAAAAAAAAAAAAATTATAAATTATACTGACTAGTTCACATTAGTGTGAGTGTTAGCAACACCAAGGTGTTTCTATTTATCACCATTTGCTTTGATGGGGCACCATTCATTTCATTTATCATTTGATTCCTTTCAATTATTTCTTCTTGGGAAGAACAATCAGCATTATTTAGTTAGGACTGTGTTTGCCCAAAAGGTTTTGTAAAGCCCATTAAAAGAAAACAGTTTCTAGATACTTGTGCACAGGGTCTAGAGTTTTCCTCCAATATCTGCCCACTTTGTGATTTAAAAACTTATTTTTTTTTTTTATTGTTACAGGAAGCCAGCACAGATTTACACATTTAAGCTCAAAAAGAGTGTGGCAAAATCATATGAATATTTGCTTTCCAATTTCAGGGTAACACACTTCTGTCTGGAATAACAGCCAATTTGAAAATCTTCTACCAAGGAATATTGCTGTGTTACCTTATTGTTTGGGTTAGGGCTTTGGGGTTGGGGATTGTGTTGTTTGGGGGGGTTTCTCAATTCTGGAATCATTGGGAATCCTCAGCAAAGATGTGGGACACATGATTCTGAACATTAAATAAAAATGACAAAATTAGCACAACCTGCTTAGGTGCACTGAGTCATTACAGGTAATGTCTGCCAATCTCTCACACCTCTCCTTCCCCTGCCATCACGTCTCCAAAGAAAAGGCTGAGACAGATGCATATATCCAAGGGACAACTTAGCTGTGTGTACCTAAGTTCAGGGAGGGCTCTTGGACTGTAAATCCCAAAGCAGTTCTTTCAGGGTTTCTGTATTACTCCCTGCTGACCAGCTGGACACGTGGGGCATCATGAATTTAATCCTACAGTGCTTAACCTCCCATTTGCTCTGGGAATTGCATTGTTGGACCCTGACTGCTTAGGCTCTTGTCATCTATCGCACCAGGACCTGTACCTCAGCCCCTCCGTGAACTTGAGCCTTACTCTGTAAGTATCAGAGGATGCAATAAGGTGAATAAACACAGCAATGGTGCCCAGGAGGATGAGGTAACAATCAAATGTCGGATGTAAATTTACAAGTGTGGGTTGATACATTGCTAATGAGTGGCTCTTACTTTCAGTGACAAATTCCTCTGCTATTTCTCATTTCTTATGTGACTCCGTCTTCTCATGCCCCAGTCTTGGGCACCTGGATGTTTAAGAATACTGAAAAGGAGGAGATCTGCCCCTGAGAGTTGGTGCTGACACCAAGGAAACAATAAGTTTGAGGGTCCAGAACAAATCCCAGTAAAGCAATGGGATATTACTCATCTCTCAGCATTTGTATCATTACATTTGAAGGAAAAGGACTCTGACTTTTATGAGACTATTAACTGTTCTTCTCTAAAATTTTCCATTTGGCCTCCTTTATAAGAGAGAGACAAGGTCTTTCTGGGTGCCATTTTCAGACTGCCAGTTAATCACATGGTAATCCCTGAAGTTCAAGACTTCTCCGTGCTTCAGTTATCCCCAGCTAGAAATGATGACAAGAACACCAATAAGCTTTGCAGGGGGCTTTGAGAACTGTGGACGAAGAGCCCTGTGTTGAACACTGCTTCCTCAAACACATGCTGCCCCTTTAGCTTCACAAACCTCTGACCTTCCCTGGGGAGCAAAGAGAGACAGGGGAAAAAATCATATTCAATGATAAGAAATAAAAGCAATTTTCAACAGTTTTTAAAGGAGGAATTGCACAAAGATGCCCCTAAAGTAAGAAGTCCATAAATATTCTTGCCCCCCACCACAGCAGACACACAGGCCTCCCCTCCCTGACCTTTCTGTGCTGCAAAACCCTCTGGCAGCTTAAGGCTGTTTTCACTTGACTCCAGGGGCTCCTGCCTGTGACAAAACACCAACCAAACTCATGGAAAAGAGTGTAACCTGCATCCTCGTAGCCTCTCTAAATAAGTAGGAAGATGTCCTGAGTAGAGGTCAGGAATAGATCTGCCTCTGTGTTTTGTTCATTTGCGAAACAGGGCCTCGCAGGGGCACAGCAGGATGACTAGGCCTCCATCTGTTGTGCAGAGCTATGGCTTTTTCTGCAAGGTATACAAGAAATAACCAATACTTCATTAGAAAATAATAATTCTACCTTCACTTTAAAATATGCCTTAGTCTGCCTAAGAAGCTATAGTTTGATGGCCTCAGCCTCACCAGCCTGAGAAAAGAAAATAGTCAGAGCAGTATCTGGAGCCTGATATCACATCCCTGTACCACCACAAACATCCTGAAGGATCATGTGGAAGCCACAGGCTCTGTGTTTTATTCCTGTCTCTTAAATGGTGCTTCCCTAAGCTATAGGAGTGATGTGAGAACCAAGGCCACTGCAGTATTCTGTGCCTTACAATGTGTGGAGGGTGGGGGCGATTTATACAAAAAATAGGATACAACAACAAGTTACCCTTGGAATGTCAGCTTGAAGGTTTGGAAAGGCAGATTTAGATGCTTTAAGTGGTACATAGATATTCAATGTTTTTTACAAAAATGTCTAATAATTTCATAGTCAAACTTAGGTGCCCCCACCTTATATGCTCCCCAGTCCTTATCTGCAAAATCCTACAAGGATTTACATAATTTTGGGGTAAGCAGCTCCCTTCCCAGGGAGATACCAGCTCTGTCACAGTTCCACCCTTCTGCTACCCCAAGACAGCCTCCAGGACGCTGCTCAGCTCACCACCACATCACCCTGCCTGACTCAAACCTTTGATGTGATGTTCCCAACACAAAACAAAATTACCTAACTGTTCAGTCAAAACTCCCATGCTCTTGGCAGTGAGGGAGGAAGCTAAGGAGAGGGAGAAAGAAGAGGCAGATGGGCACAGAGAAAAGGTATAGGAATTTTTGTTGATTATACCTGTTAGACTTCCTGAGGTACTTGACTAGGATGGTGGTACAAGCCGTGATTGTGTTAGACAAACAGAATCCGTATGTTGAGACCCGGGTTTGTGAAAGGGCACAATCTGCCAGACATTCCCCATCACAGGTAGCAAACATACTTCTGACTAAACTTTTCTTCATAAATACTTTCCTTTTCCAAAGGGCAGCATCTGGGCTTTAGAGTGCTATCATAAAGGCTTTCTTTTGGGGTACAAGATGTGCAGCATAGGAGTAGTTTAGACAGTAAACCTGGAAAGCTATTAGACATCAGGAAAAATACCAAAGGAAAGAACAAGTGCAATTAATAAAACATAAAACATTTGCGCCATAAAAATCTAGAATATCATCATTACTGCTTCAAATTAGTTGAAGAGTAATTATCCCCAAGATGTTCTGGCACCTTCTACATCTTGCTTGCAAAAGTTGACAGAACAGGAAAGACCTGATAAGGATATCGAAACTCTGTTGGATTAATAAAGGAAAAAGAATTAAAATAAACTATTTTAAGTGAAATGACAATACAATCAAAATTGGACAGCACTAGTTATCCGTGTAGTCAATATGCACACGTGAGCATCTGAACTGCAGTGAAGGTGACCTTGCATAGTCTCATCTGACAGAAAAGCAGATTAAAATTCCAATCTATCTCAAATATTGTCATTACCTACTTTTAATAAACAATACAAACCTAGTGGAAGAGTCCAGGTGATTGTTTATGTAAGTGCTTGATTTGCTGAAATTGCGCTGCCTTTTGCACTGAGGTCATTTAGACAGAGAATTTATTAATCAGTTTTAGGAGCACAGGAATGCTTTGCAAAGAGGATGGAAAAAGCCCTTACGAAGCTTTACTTTAAAGAAGGTCTCCTTACGAGATCTGTAACATGGGATTCAATATCGTAAATATTTCCACTGTTTATCTGTGATAAGGAAGGAAGAACACCTCTATATCCCAGTGGTGTAAAGGCAGCAGAAAAGTCAAGGTTAAGATTGTCATTGAGGCATATTCCTCCTCCGGCTAGACCAGGTGAGGGCTTACTGGAGACAGAGAGTGCGTGCCCTGGCGAGGGGTGAAGGTGGTGATCTCCACAGCCCTTCGGTGCGCTGAGCCAGCGTCAGGTTTAGCAGAGGAACAGATATCTCTTCCTTGCCCAAGAAGAAAAGGAGCGGGGGAGGGAGATGTGCTGAGAGCGTGTGGAGAGAGTGAAAAGCAAGAAAGATGGGTTGCTGGATGCCCTTCCCTCCCACCAGATCCTGAGAAGAATACTGTGCTCTATACTGTGCTAAAACATGACATTTAGACTTAAGCACCTTAAACAGTCCCCTGAGCTATGTTGAGGGTGCAGAACAGCTGTATGTATAATTAAGTAAAGCTAATTACAATAAATTAAGTTAACTAGAAAATCAGTCAGAGCTTTTATTCCTAAAAGTTCTGTTGTTGTTGCCAGAGTTGAAACTGCTGCAGGGCAAGATGCTGGGCCCCTGCAGATTGTCAGAGATCTAGTCACTTAGTTTTATTTTTAAATCAAAATTGGTAACTGGAAAATGTTGGAGTAATGGGGACGGTCTTCATGTGCCTGAATTTTAGCTCCAAATTTAGAAACTAGACGAGGAGGCTGATCTCTCTAGGATAATTGTGGAGCTGAGGTACATGCCTTCTTAGTCTCTTGGCTGCAGAAGACTTCTTGAGTGCTCGAGTTGGCACCAGAATATGGTGTGAACGTTTCCTTTGCCCATCTACCCAGCCATGCCTGCACAGCTCCACGCTAAAACTGTAACAGGTGCAAAAACTTTTGTTCTAGCGCAGCTTTTAAACATGACACACAGCCCAGTGAAAATGTAGTCCAGCGCCATGAAAGTCAGCAAAGTTATACAAATATGCTGTTAGGGAGTCCTGTAAGAGAGCAGGGTTTGCCGACCCATTTATTGAGATCCCTGTTTCAAGCTGTGCCAGTGAAGAAGAGGCAACCTGCCAGGAGAAAGCCCAATTCTGTAACTGGCGGGGAATGTAATGCAACCAGATGAACGGTAGATACTTTGGATTTATGGTGGCATCGCTACCCTGAGGATCAGCTCCAGGGAGAACAATGTACAGTACTGGCTGCAAACGTTTTATGGAGAAAAGCGTTGAGCAGATTTTGGCTCTAGCTGAGGAAATGTGTGAGGCACAAATCTCTGGAGTCGGGGTGAACGCACTGGGAAAGTGTCATTGTAGTTTGCCTTTTTCTTACACTCTTCCCAGAACATTTGCTGCTGTCCACTCTCAGAAACAGGACACTGGGCTGGAAGGATCTTTGATCTCACCTTATACAAGTCTGATGATAGCACAGTCTGCTCCTTCAGTCACAGGATGTATTTGGGAAGGAACAAATTGTGGTTCAGCTGGCACCCAGCAAAGAGATGCCAAAGGCTGTGAGAATTCCTCCTGTGTCTCTGTGCTGGATGCTGGAGTTAAAGACCAGATTGTGAGAGGGAGAGCGATCCTTCTTTGCAGAGTAATGACTTTACTTTGTGCAAGGAGAAAGGAATTAGATTGGCAGGAGCTTTGATTTCGCCTTCTCCCCACAACAAGGCAGTTCCCTGTGCTTGAGAATATAGACTGCTCTATGCATCGCTGCCTCAGAATGCTTGCTTTTCTCCATCCTCCCCTGGAACAGTGCAAAAAGATGCCCCTCCATTTCCCCAAACTGGGGCAAAACCTGGAGTGAGCCTCCTAGGAGCAAAAATGCCATTGAAAACTCCATTTAATTCATCTGCATTTGCCTTATTGGATAAGAAGGGATGTCACCACAGTGAAGATTTTTTAGAATAAAAATGAGTCAGTAACTATCTTTAAAGGACTCGGTTAAGGGTAGGCGTAATGCAATCCACACAGGCTGTGAAATTATTCTCATCAGGAGGCTTTAAGGAATTTTTCTGGGAACCAAGGTGAATTAAAGTTTGACCTTCTTTTTAATATTTTCTTTCTTGACACTTTCTCTTATGTATACACTTGTTTTCAGGTTTCAGAAATGAGCTGCATTGATCCTGTTTTTGGAGATCAGTCACAGTGGTAAACAGCAAGTCCCTGTGATTTATGACTGGGCTTGCTGATAGTGCCTTGGAGATGTCTGAGCACCTGCAGCTGGAGATGCAGCTTTAGGAACCAGGAGTTTAAGCCTTTCAGGTACAGCTTTCACAGCCATGCTCATTTGTGAGATGAAAACAAATCGGATGAGACAGTGATTATTACCAGTGATACTGATCACTGTTCAGCCCATGAGAAACAGATTTTTCTGGTTTTATAATACTCTTCAATGCCCTGTTCCCCCATGCCATGCTTGATCACCCCTTTAATAAAAGCTAAATGTACAGGATTTCTAATAACACTGAGCATAATGAAGGGAGAGTGTCAGGAACTACTGTGCATGTCATAGATTTGACAAAATTAGTAGAAAATTTTTTAGTTGGTAAAGTATTCAGACCAGTCAAAGATGGTTTTGTTGTTGTTGTTGTATTGACTCACAACGTGATTTCATACCAGCTACCCCAAGAACACAGCTACTGTGTGTGAGTCCTGGTTAGTCACCCTAAATGCCAGCAATACAAAGTAAAACTGTATGTGTGAACACTAAGTTTAATGAATGCATTTGTTTGCCATTATGCTTGATGAAAACAAGGGTAGCCTACAACACACTCATGGCATAGCCATGCACGCACCATTATCTTTTCTTTACATACGACAATGATGGATATAAAGGCATCCTATACGACAGATTAACCTGTCAGTGACAGGAAAGACTGTGTCAGGAAAGACCCTCCTTAAACTCCAAGCTTTCAATTCAGCCATTTTCACTGCAAACTAAGTGATGCAAGGATAAATTTGGCTGCACAGGGCTGGATGTTGCCATGATATTGATAGAATGGGCTATGCTACACTGCAGCTTCACTTCTGGCTGCGCAGCGAGGAGCAGAGTGCTAAGGGGGAAGTCTACCACCTTCTGAGCCGCCGCTAAATCTGCCCTTTGGTACTGATGGAAAACTTCAGCGTGTCTGAGATTCATAGGCTGATTTGTAACATTGCATCCTTTGAAATGAACACAGCAGCAGCAACTAACAATTGTGGGAAAAACCCTGCAGGTAAATGGCACATCTGTATTGATCAAGAGCCACTTAATAAGGCATTGAAAACATGCCACAATTCATTAGCAGTGATTGAAGGCAGGAATTTCTCAGGCCAGGGGGAATCATTATGATTTGATAGTCTGACCTCCTGTACAACATGGGCCAGAGGAGTCCTCTGGCACAAGGCCCACAGCCGTGTTTCAATTAGGGCATATTTTCTAGGAAATAAAGTGTAACCTTCATTTTTAAAAAGCATTTGAAAGAAGAGCCATCTCAGTCCTTCCTAATGTGTTCCAACCGACTGAGCAGGAACCTGTACTCTGCTACTATTACTAATCTCTCGTAATCAGTTTGTAGACAATTAGGAGTTAAGATTCAACCAACTTTGGGCACCTCCAGTAGAGGGCTGCAACTGTGCTAGTCACGCTAGGTGCCTTTCACAGACAGTGGAGCAAAGAGAAACTTTAAGGGAGTGATTCATCTAACCCGTTTTAGACATCTACTTTAGACTGAGATGAATTGTGCATTGCAATCCACTGAGAGTATTGCTCAGATCTGTATTGACACACAGAGCTTCTAGATGGACCTGCTCAGATACAGACATCTATATTTAGCCAGATAAATCCTACCATCATGCATGATATTTTTTTTTTTTCTGCTGAAGAGTTTGGCCTTTGCCAGTTAGGTACTTTTGGGCTATAAGCAAAGTATCCCAGGGCTAAGCAAACTAGCCCTGCCCTTCTTAAGGAAAATATAACCGGATCCGTTAGTACTTTACTTGTTCCCTAATACTTTAAAATATTCTTACAGTCTTCAGATTTTCAGTTTCTTCTTGGACTGTGAACATCAGAACTGGACACAATGTTAGAGATCCGATCATATATCAGGATGGTAAATATAGCAGTAGTAGGAACAACAACATATGAGTAGCTGTACTAGGTTAGACCCAAGGTCTATCTAGATAAATGGCTTGTCTTCAGCAGTGATGTGTAGTGGATGATTTGGGGAAAGTTTAAAAAAGGAAAGAAGTGAGTGGTATTTTCTGGACTCCTCTACCAGCCTCCAGCTTTATGACAAATACAGACACCTCTGTGCTCAAGAGTGCTCCATGGAAGGTACTTACAAGAACATGTCTCATTCGCATAAGATTTTGGTATCCATAATATTGTATGCCAGTGAGTTTAGCAGTTTAAATATGGAGCATTTAAAAAAAAAAATCCCCTTTTTTTTGTTTTGAATCTGCCACACTCTATTTTCCTATCCTGTCCTCAAGGTTTCATATCACAAGGGACAGTGACAGAATATTCCCCAGTATAACCTCCTTACTTGAGATCACCCTGTTTATCTACATTAGCTCTTTTTGCCACAGCACTGAGCAGCAGATCATCTGCTCCAAACCCCAAGATGTTTTTCAGAATTTCTGTTTCTAGACATGTTTTTTAATGTGGTAGTCTTTCTCCCTGACATTTGGGCCTGAGTTGAACATAGCTATTTGAATGCCAGCAAATTTGTTTGTTGATTTCTCTCATGATTTTGGGGTTATTTACAACCTTTACTAAGATTTTTTTCCCAGATAATTGTCAATAATGAAAGTGCTAGGCAGCACAGGGTCAAGAATGATATTTTGTAGAACCACTATTAGAATTTGAATGGCTTTACCATTATTTTCTATTTATAATTACAATTCATGACACTTAAATATTTAACAGATACTACATGCATTTCATGTGGGCTGCATTCATATATGTGTATGTGTTGCACTGGTATATTTTACCGATCAAAATCGTGTGCTGTATCACCTTCTTGGAGAGTTACATCATTTAGCGTTATCTACCAAACCTGCAGTCCCAAGAGGAAGCACCAAGAGACAAGACCTGTTCTCTTTGCATCCCCCTTGGTGGAGGAGGGAAATTCCTTAGCGACGTTTACTGTTTTGTAAACAGAAGTGTAGTGAAGTGCTCTCTTAAAAATGATTACGAATGAGTAAAAGCTTTCTAAGATCTTCTTGCCCTTTATTCTCTGCCATATTCTTCCTTCTCAGGTAAGACCCTGGGAGCACAAGGAGCAATTCAGAGGCTATATTTAGACCACAAATTAAGCACAGCCTGCAGTTTAGATCAGGTTCAAGCAAAACTGTTCCTCACTGGTTTGCATGCCTAGGTTTTTTTCCAGGGACAGAGGAGGTGGCGTGGTGCAAGCCCAGACATCAGTGCAGTGTCTGCCAGGCTACACATAACTGGAGAGAACATCTAGGAGCAACTGGAGCCTGTGAGTGGGGAGCTTGCTTTGAAACCTGAGGTACCAACCAGCAGAGGTGCATTTATTTTAAAAAAAAACAAAGAATGAAGTATCCAGATTTGGGAGCCTGCAAAGATGAGAACCATGGACAACCATGACCCAAAATGTTTTGTGTGGGAGGAACTTGGGACCAGCAGTAGAGCACTTCCACAACCCAGCTGTGTCTATTCAGAGAGACACCAGGATGTAGGAGGCTGTACGTTGTCAGATATCTGTCTTTACTCAGCACATTTGTCCATAGAGCAGAACAAAAATGTTTCTCTTTTAGGTCAGGGTAGAAATGATGCTGCTGCCTTGCTCAGAGGACATTATCCCAGCTCGGTTTGGCACAGTGCTGGCCTGGTGGAGGGGTGGCATTTGAGCCATGGGACGCATCCAAACTGCAGCGGTGTTAGAGGAGCTGCAGCACGCGCGGGAGTCCTGCCACCGCGCCTGTGGCAGTCACTCTGCCCTTTGTGATTTCCCATTTTTCATTATATTTGATTCTCGCTTGTGCTGTTGATCTCTGGTCTGTGGCACTTGTAATTGTAGAAATGTCTTCTGTGTTCTCTCCCTGACTTGCCTCAGTCAGATCACACACAACAAATTTCTGAAGGAGAAAATAGGACTTTCAGCCTATGCAACACAGCCAAAAATAGTTAACTCTTAAATGTTATTTACAATTTTATCTCCTTCCTCCTGGAGGTAGAAATGCTGCTGGCATCCTCCGTGAGGAAGATGCTTGCCAGAGGGTGGAATGCATGAAAAAGGATAATTTCCTGAATCATCCTACGAAGGCGGCCACGCTATGGAGGAGGAACGGAGCGACCTCCCTGCTTCTTCCCTGTTTCACTCCATCTGGAGATGGATGTTGAACACAGGGAGTAGGAGGCAGAGGGGAGGCACATGGGGAGCTTTGTACCTTCCACTCACCACAGTCGAAGACACCAGCCCACTTGCGCAGGCTTGCCCTCTCTGCTTTAGGTTTTTCTTTCATATATTAAGGAAGACCAGGGAGCTATACCAAAGCAGGCCTTCTATATTTGAGTTAAAACAGTTTTTTCACAGTTTTATATTTTCAAACAAAAAATTATAGTTTTATAATTTCAAACACACTGTGGCTTGCTCTGTATGCAAAACATAAGCACAGACCAGGTTCTGCTCAAGACCTCAGAAGTGAGGGGTTGATCTTTATACAGATCCCCTATATAAAAGGCAATTTTCATTGCCCATGAAGGTGAAAAGAGGAAAAGGTAAAGGTTTCAGGACATTTGGGGCAGAAAGGGGACATGTCAGGCTCTGTGGAAGTAGTACCAGTGAGAGAGGAAGACTTATCATGATGTCTTGCTACATCCAGCTATTCCATAAAAAAAATAATTTGGCTCACCCGTGCTCAAGCAGCAGCCAGTATCTCTTACGCTACCAGAGACAAGCAGGGCTTACAGTGATGGAGAAGCCATCACACAGTTAAAGAACAGAACTTGCCACCACCTGGGTTTCATTTTTCCACTATGACTAAAAGGACTTTCTTAGGGTAACCAGACAACCAGAAATCCTTATTGTAACATGACCTCTCATACACTAAAAGATGGCGTTAAAGTGACCTCTGATTATATAATCTTAATATTTCAATTGAGTAAAGAGTACCTGTGCTTGTATATATGTATAGGAACAAAAAGAAGAAGAAGAAAAGGATGGAATAAAAAAGGTTTATCATTAAAAAAGATTTAGGCAGTCATCAGAACAGCTAAATAAAATTATGTAGGAGCTATGTCATTTAAGGCTTAGTTAGGATTTTGCAATCTAATTGTGTCAGCTACCTGAAAGATCAGTTTCTAGTGACACCACTGTCCCCTGAAGATGCTTTGCAGTGTGGTCCAGGGTGACATTTTCCTCAGCTTTAGCTGCTCACTAGCACAAATACAACTTAATCCACTGCCTTTGAATTGCCACAGATACATATGGAAGGATCTATATTTTTCCTAAATTTAGAAGCTTGATGTCTGAGGAAAATTTGGTGTTGGAGCTGCTGCACTGACAACCAAGAATAAGATCCTGTGGAGCTGTAGGTGCATGGTGTAATTACTGCCCCTAAATCAGCCGGCTCCAGAGGAGCACGGAGTGAAATGCCTTGTGACAAAGAGCACCTGAGCTGACCGATAACTTGACATCCAGTTTGTTTGGTCTTTGCATCACCACTGAGAAAGGATAAAGCTTCGTGTCTGCCAATGCAGAGTGAATATAAATTATCATAGCATTTACTAGCAATATGGTAGCACTATACACACACCTCAAGACAAAGCTGAATAGATCTGCATCTCTGTGGAATATGAGGTTATACAGATGTCTGACACAACTGCTTCTGCAAGATTTGCAATAGTATAAATATGAAAACCGACTTTGAATCAAAACAATCTTATTAAATAAGCATTCATGTCAATGGCATGGACAACACATTGTTTATTTTATCAGACATATCCACTTACTCCACTAGTTCAACAAAGCATTGTATATCGATTTGACAAAGATACTGTCAAATAACATTGAGTGACTGCTGGTGGTACCAGTACAGACCTTAATTTATATTCTGGAACGGTGCTTTCTCTGCCATCTTGGATCTTCCTATAAAATCTTATAAGATGCACGAAAAAAATCTATTCCGCATTTTTCAGATTTATGACTCTCAAATGAAAGAAGGAACAGAAATAATCTTTCCATTTGTCAGCCTGTCATCTACATGGAACAGACACAGCTGCTGCTGCTGCAAGAAAATTCTATTACAGGTGCAAAATGGACATTTTCTTCACAAATATTTTTGTCATTAATTTAGCATAAAAATCTATGAAATCTTAGGGCAATAGAATACTTATTTCATCTTATGAACAAAAAGACAAGTCATAATTCACTTCAGGTTTTGACTTTGTTATTTTGTGCAGCTGAAATGCTAGCAAATTCTGTGTAGTGCTCAGAGGTGCGTGTGCCTGGTTTTGAGAAAGGTAATATGCAAAGTTGCTCCTTCACTTCAGTCTTCCACCAAGGAGATAGTGATGGGATACCCTACAAGGTCCCTTGAAAGTATCAGGGAATGAAGGCCACCCGCTCCAGCAACCTTGCTCACTTAATCTCCTCAGTCAGTTATGGCTGAGCACTGTCTCCAGACTAGAGATAACTAAGAATGCATTATTTTTTTTTTTATTTTTTTTTTTTACAGAAGAACATGTTGCTTAGGAAATAAATGCAACTGTGAAATTTCATCAGTAAGCATTTGTCTGATGGTAATATGAAAAACTGTCTGAAATATGAGATAAGGAACAAAATTTAAATAAAAATAGAGTTAATATAAATTTAAAACCTTAGAGAAAAAGGGCAAAAGTCCTCATCTGACCCACTGTAGTAGCATGCGATGTCCTTGTACCCCATCCCAAGCACTTCCACAGGAGAGAGAAGGGAACCTGGAGAGGGGCAACTTGACGGGGAATGTGCAAGGTACAAAGAGTGCGTTGCTGTGTGCTTGCCTTTCAACCACCTGCTCCCGGGGAAGAAGCAGCCATCTCACCCTTATGCAGTAGGTCATCCCAAAACCCCATTCCCAAAGGACTTGACCATTGCTCCCTGCCTTGATCTAATGCAGACAGAGCCTACCCTACTTTCTCTTGTTATCCTGACTCCCCTGAAACTATTTCTTTCCCTCAAATTTGCACGGGTTCCCTTCTCCCACTCCTTTCACTCTTCCCCCTCATGTCCCCATCTGTAACCTGAAGACTCCCGAGACGGGGGGTTCGCTGGCGCCTTGCAAAGGGATGCCTTGCTGTCCCCCGCCTTTCTGCCTTCTCCCTCCCATCTCCCTCTCCAAAGGATCCCATGGGCTTGTTGGAGGGGGTAGAGAATTGTAAATTACTAAATACCAGTTGGAAAGAGAATCAAAGAGCAAAATGTAACTAAGCTGGGAAAACAAGCTGTTTCCTATCCTAGAAGTCTTCAAGAACAAATACACGACATAAATGCCAAGCATTTGTACTGATCTGTCAATGCAGGTGCAGCATCATATGACTGAAAAAAACCCCAAACAAACTAATACTTTAACATTTAAGAAAAGAGGGAAGGCTTGAAATTACAAAATCAGCTATATACCTGTGAGTCTGATCTCTCTGAACGCGTGACTCCAGTGAGAATTCAAATGAAAGAAAAATCAGATTTAACTATAATGGTTAAAATGCAAAGTGAGATTATTGAACAAGACTAACCACATATTTTGAGAAGATAACTGTTTCTTAAAGTGCAGAAGAAGTAGTCCCTGGATTTCAGTACGGAATTTAGCATGATGCCACCTAAACAATATTTCTCTGTAGTGTAAAACAAAGTTCTGAGAGCTGATCTGAGGAAAACAAAATTTCATTTTACAGTTACTTCTCAAAGCACACTGCATTTCACAATCAGAGATCCTATAGAGCAAACAAATTTCAGCATGGAAACTTGATGTTAGCCTTATTTTGAAAAGCTGCGGACTTCATGGAAATATTTGCAACAAAGAAATACTTAACACTGCTAGGATAATACAAAAATCTGCTGTGTTCAGAATTTAGATATGTTCTGCAGCTCATGTATTTAATGACCTGTTATAGACTGGATGGACAATTCTTTCATATTCTAAGTTCCTACAAATAGAATATATCTAATTCTTTCTTAGATTCATTAGGATACAATAGACAGAAAAAAAGGAAGAAACAGAACCTGCACTCTTACTTCTGCCATGATGACATGAGTAAAGCTCTAATTTTCTGAGAAAAGTTATTTTAAAGTTTTGAGAATAGAGCACTGGATAATTCACCATTTTTATTCTGAGACTATTATGTTTATCCTTCGGTTTTAGTGGAGTTGGCATGCTCATAAATCCCACCTTCCTCTGGCTGTTATTTCTGTCTGGTAAATTATTTTTTTATTCACAAGGCAATAAAAGGTCACTGGAAAGAGGAATATAATATTCACTCCCATAAAATAAAGTTAAAGAGTATTTAGCATTTATATCTTTCCAGGGCGGTAAACAAAATATGGTTTATTTGACTCAATGAAGACCTATGATACCGAAAGAGATAAATCTAATGACTTGTTTTAACAGAATAAGATAAATCTTTCAAGACAAATCTTCAATAATGCCATGTTGTTCCTGTGGAAGTCCACTACACAATTATACACAGGTGCCCACAGAAAGAGCAGCACTTTGGCTCTTACCTGCCAGAATTATTTATGAGATGCACAAATAGATTTCTTAACCACTTCTGGAAGTACAGCACACTTCTAAGTCACTAGTCTATTAAATTATAAAAGCAAAACATTGTTTAATAATGTTTAGTGCTAAATTTGATTATAAAATTGCAGGAATAACAGAGATTTTCTATTTTTCATCAAACTTTGTTTTGACTGAGGGCTGGTTTCTGGGGTGTGGTTTTGAGAACCAAAGCAAATCAATTCATTTTTAAAGGAAAATTTAATTCTAGTTAGTACAAAAAATCAATTCTGCTTGGGATACTTGGTTTAAAAAACGACACAGCAGCTAACCAACTAAATACACCTAAGTGCATACCACAGTCAGAATAAGACAAATTTTTTTAGAACAAAATTGTATGTGAAAACACAGTGAAAGAATGCATAATAAAGTATGCTTTGCATTTTGCAACTACAATATACACTTTACTTTTCTTTTTTATGTGATTTCTTCATATTTGCATTCTTTTAGTACAACCTGGAACAATGGGAGTTCTGCCAGAGAATCATATTGGCCCCAAATAGTTCCTTAGCAAGGAGGAGAATTTTATATTCACAGCTCAGATTTTTCCTGGTTGAGCTCATGTATTAATTGTGATCTTTTATGTAGACATTTAACAGAAAAAAAAAAAAGGAACAAGTTATTCTGCCAATGGTGTGTTGAAATAAGTTTTTCTCCTAAATGTGGCCTCAGCTTCAGAGTTTACAAAGGAGAGTGAAGTTAAGCATCCTTCTGCATCTGCCCTGGGGCTTCTACCCACTTTTCCCTGTCTTAGCTCTTCTCAGTCTCAGCCTATTCAGCCCACGCTCTTTGCAAACCTCAGTTCACTTCATTAATCTACATTTTGCATGAGTAACAGCAGTGGAAGCACTCATCTCTTCACTTTTTATTCTTACATCTGCTGTCCCCTCCACCATGGGAAGGAATTATTGCAGGGAAAGTCCTTCTCAGTGGCAACAGCCCTGGACAGTATAAGGCCAGTTATTCAGCTGGGAGGACGGAGGGGGGAGTGAGTGTGTGTGTGTGCGTTATTTGTCCAGCACACAGGAGTTGTGCAGCCACTCAGCTCCATTAGGGTAGAATTTTCACAGAAAATGTTGTTTGTGTCCTAAAAAAATCATCTTGCAAAGTTAAGATTTAATTAACTGTTCTCTGGGAAGCTTGGCTTGAAATGACTGGCCCATGTTGACACATGGTAGACCTTCACATTTCAAGATCTTACTGAAGGATTACAGTGAAAAAACATAAGTAGCTTTTCAAATTTTAGGCAAAAATTTTCTTATTACTATTATTGTTCCCAGAAGTAACTGAAATATTCTTATTGACAAGAAAGGAAAGAAAGAAGGAAAATGGAGCCGGGGCAGGGGGAGAGAGAAGGAAGGGAAGAAGGGAGGAAGGAAGAGAAGGAAGGAAGGAAGAGATAAAGATAATTTCAGTTCTGAGAGGTGGGAAAATGGAAAAAGGAAAAGAACAAATCCTGTTACCTAAACCTAGGAATCTAAACAAAACTGATTGAGTTTTCCCTTACTGCTTAGTTTCCCGCATTCCCGCTGGGGTCAGGGAAAGCTTCAGGCGCACAGCATCTTTTACAAACCAACTGTTTTATTTAGGTGCCTAAGTTCAAGCAGAAAACTATGCTGTTTTCTTTTCCCAGTAAATAAGCCTTAATCCATACATAGTTTTTCTCTCAATTAGTGTGATTCACCCAGCGTATCTGCTTTGTAACGACTGATAGATTCAACAGAACCAAGCTGTACTTCCAGTGCTCTAGTAACCACAGAGAACAAGAACTGAGGTCTCCTCCACTCCATTCCCTGCCTCAGGTCAGCAGCACCCACACCAGACCATCTCTGACAGATGAATTTGCTGCTTTATGCTAACGACATCTTAAAGAAAGTGGGGAAATGGTCCCAATAAACAAACAGGAAATAAGAAAAGTGCTTACTCTTTCGCACAGTAGTTTTGATATCAAGTTATTTGCTTTGACTACCGTTTCTCTACTATTCATTAATTAGATACTAGAACTCTTTTCAGGAGTAATACAAGCAGGATTTGGCCAAATCTGAAAGAGTCTTTTACCAATCACATGTACACACATTAGGAATCTAAAACCTAATTCTTCCTTTGTTCAGCTGCCCAATCGTGGGTTTGGAGAACTCTCTTCCACTTCCATCAGGATCTAAACATCCCAATCTTGCCAGATTAAAAACTTCCCCTAATTTCCCTGCTTGAAAATCCACACTCCCACTAAGCATTTCGTTCTTGGCTATTACTATTCCTCAGTAAAGGATCACCCTGATGTGGTACTGGAAACTGTCCAAAATGTCATTGTGTCTGGTAGAAAGACATTTTCAGAACAGGGCCTCACTTCCTTTCTATCTCAGTATTGAAAATCAAATATAATCACTATTTATCCTTCCACCTGCACAGCTCCCTGCCTTGGGCTTCTCAAGTGGCACCATGTAACTTCATAACTCCCATAAATCAGGTAATCTTGTGTATTCAGTCCTAGAGGTGCCACGAACTCATTTTTTAACCCAACAAGATTTATTGGGTGGTGATTTTTCATGCCTTCTGGCACCCCAAGACAGTGGATATTTATATTTTTCCTCCCAACTTATTCTCTAACATTTCAAAGCAATGACTGTATATCACAGTTTGTGTTCCAAAAGTATCACCTCACGACGAACTCCCTGTGCATTGATATGTACAGGATCTAGGAGTTCTGCCATTTTCTTCCATAGCTGACAGTGCTGCATGTTTACAATGAGAGAACAGATGTATGGAAGGATATGTTTTGCACTGTTGTTTTGAAAGACCTTGTGATGTACTGGAGTAATGGATCTCCTCACTTTGGTGTTTGTAGAAACTGGCAAGCTAAGGTGATATATTATGCCCTGAATGACAATCAGTCACCAAATCTTGTCACCAAATTTTCAAGAGACTATTAAGAAGATAAAGAAATTGTCTATAAGTAGGCTACTATCGAGAGTTTCTCTCCTAATACTAAAGTGTCCTGATACTCCAATGATTGAAGATGGAATGATGGTCATCTTTATCAGGAAAACACTGAACCTATTGTAGGAATCAGTCATACTACAGTTTTACAGGAGTAATACTGTTCAGATGAACTTTCCTATTCACATACAGAAATAGTGAAAGTTGAAGGTTCCCTGAAAAGCCAAATATCCAAGGGAAAAGAAACAGTAGGAAAACTGCACTTTTGAGCCAAGCTTAAACTGCTTACCCTGGAAGAAAGCCTGTGCTGCAAAGCGTGGCTAAGAAAGCAAACACACTGGAGCAGTGAAATGCATAACGGTCTAGCCCAAACTTTCCTATATTACTGTCAGTGAAGTCATGTGATTTTTATATTAACAGCATATCCAATAAATGATTGTCAGTTCTGGCTTCTGCTGCATTTGTTTTCCTGATCCCCATGCCATTTTGGTTAGGCCATTAAGGAGCTGGTGAGTGCAGAGCTAACTGCAGCCATGCTATCCCATTGCAGTCCCACATCCACTAATCGTCAACTCAATGGTCCACAAAGATAGCTCTCCTCATTATAAACATTAAACTGCAATTCGAATATTATTAGGTGCCATCATTATGAAGTTGATGATACTAGAATATTAATATTTGGAGTGCATTATTTTATGCTTCACCCTGTCAATGTTTTGTTTCCAGAAGTTTCTAACTGTGAGGTGCTTTTTGTTTTGTTTAAACATTCCCTGATTACATTTATCTGTAATCCCACCATTGTCTCTAGGAAGGCTATTGTAGTAGTATAAGTAACATCACCTAAGATCACTCAAGTATGCTCTTGAATGATGTGAAGCAAAGCCCCATCTCACCCTCTCACTATATGATATTTGAGAAGTAGGGCCTAGAAGTAAATAAAATGCAGAAAAAAACCCTGTATTTTAAATGCAGTCTGACTAAAGCATGACAGTCAGTGCCTGAGAGTTCATTAAAGGTGCAGTGACTGCTTTGATCTGCATTGTATTTTAACAGCAAATGTGGAATAGGTACAACTAGTATTGGGGTTGGGGCTGTGATTATAAAAGAAGAAGCTGAAGTGCTCTTTCAAGACCCACAGAAGTAGGATGAAGGTTGATACTCAGAGGAAAACAAACAGTTTGTGTTTTGTGCTTGTTTCAGGGGAGGTCTCCCAGGCTGTTTTTAAGTTCACGGTTAGGCCTGAGTTGGAGTCAGGGTCAAAGGAACATGCTTGATGTTCAAATCAATTGCAGTAGAGCAAGAAGCGTATGACTGGTTAATATTTCTGTTCCCATTAACTGTGCCTGGATAATGATTAGCACTAGTAAGGGCTCTGATTAGATTTACAAAATGTAGATGATAAATTATTGCTTTTACTACATGATCTTTGAAGAACAGGGACTCAGGACAAGGACCTGGGACAAAAAGGAGTATTTTTTTTACCCTTTGCTGCTACTAGCTTTAAAGCTGGAGTTCGATTACTGCCACAGACAGACACCAGGAACTGACTTTTTAATTATTATTACTGTATGAAACTTAACACCTGAAGAAATAGGCTCACAATGTAGGTGAAATGGAAAAATGGTTATGTTTGATTTTGGCCAGGGGACAGGTGTCTAAAGCACTATTAAGGATTATTGTTAACATTAGGACAAAGGCTGTCAAAAAGGATTACAGAGAGCAGTGACTGAAGTGCTCAGTTTCTTTACCCATCTTCCCAAATCCAAGGTTAGGCAGTGGAAGTCATCCAGTTTACAATTATCCAGCAGTCATTTTCATAGTTGAAAAAGAGTGTTTATGGTAGACACGAGGACCTCCAGGTACTGAGTAATAAAATCAACATGTGCTGGACCTCTGCCCTCATGTGAACTAACTCTACTTGGCTGCTGTTACCTAACGCAGAACAGAATAGAAATCACTTTACAAGTTTCTCATCCGTCCTCAACTAGATCTGTGTGCAGTATCAATATCAATAACGATCTCAAGCAACTTATCTAACAGTTCACACAAAATCAAAGTACTTTTTCATGTAAAAATAAAATCCACACCCAGCCTCAATCAGATTTGGCCTTCACATAGCCCAACACAGCCATGAGCCATCCACTGTCTTTTTAGCCTCATGCCTAATCATAAACTTGAGGACGCATCCATGGCTGAGGCTCCTTTTCAGACCTTCCTGGAAGGCCCCTTCAAGGCCACTGGTGGCATGGTCTCTAAGCTGGCCTGGAGCACAGGCAGCCTAAACTGCAGTCCACCGATGCTTGGTAGAGCATGAATTAGTGAAAAATTGTAAAAAATGTACAAGAACAAGGAAGCATGCCAGCCTTGCATACACCACGTGCCCAAAGAAACTAAGCTCCATTTCCTTTCCATTAGTAACCTACATCCAACCCTATCTTTAACATTATGTTATGACAAAGCCCCATACCCAACAAGCACATAAAGTGTTGCACCCTGTGGGTCCCAGCCCTCATCCTCACTGTAGGAGATAAGCAGAATCCAAATGTAAAGCAAATATAACAAACCTTAGCACTACCCACAACCCTATAGATATTGCTGTACCAGCAGTGCTCACCTAGTTCTTAAACCAACATGGAAAAGGTCGGAGAGGATCAAGGAGTAAAACTACCAGCTCAGGCCTTAGTCCCCATCTCAACCCTAATTCAAACTATAACCTTGAGTCTAATCCTTCTTGTCCCTTTCTTATTCCAGTTTCATCCTACATTTATACGACATAGAAACTTGAACAGCAAGTCTACCACTTCAGCTTTTCCCATCCACAACAACAGATCAGGAAGAAATTATTCATTAATCTTATGTCATAAATCAATTTCAATTCAATTGTCACAGAAAGCCCCAATACTTGAGCAAGTTCTTGGCTTGGTTAAACTAATATCAATAAATCAATGTATTTCACATGCTGAATTTTGAAGAGTAAAAGTAGAAGCAAGCTTTTATCCCCTGGGATTTTAAGGGTAAGCTAAGGCACTAACATACATAAAAATAAAGTGATCCGTTCCAAAAGTTTAAGACATTCCGCAAACAACATGGATTCTTTTGAATCCTCAGTTGGTTTTGGAACCTTCTGTGAGGAATTCTTTTGAGAATTACTTGATCTAGAGAAAAAAGGCGACAGTAGTGGCTCTCAGAAACCCGAACATACTAAAGTTAGCACCCTGGAAAGCAACAAAACTGAAGCAACCTATAAACTGGAAAGATACTGGAGAGAAGATGTGGAACACTTAGCAGAAGTGCCTGTAAGGGCTGCAGTAAGAATTTATGACTCAAAAATTTACAGTAGTTCAGTTTGAAGGAATTTTAACCATGTAGAGTGCTGCCTCTTGAAGCCACAGCAACTGTCAATGTCTCTCAAGAGGGGGACAGCCCATATTTTATGCCTATCAGCCCAAAATTTCCTTCCTAATAATTTTAGTTTTTAAAGTATACATATATGAAATGGAAAGGAAGAGTCTTGGGAAATACCCATTAAAAAAAAAAACTCAAATAGCAGGCAAGATTTGTATGGTGCATACTAATTTCACATGTCCTTATGGATGTATAATTTAATAGATGATACTGGAGAATGTAATATAGATTATGTTAATAGGTTATGGATTATGCTAACAGAGTGAGTGCTTGAGAACCCTATAGAATAGGATAGAAAATACCTTCTTTTTTTAAAAACTTTTTGTCTGTAGCAAACACAGAGTTGTTTACTCAATTAGTGGATTAAAAAGAATTTAAAAGAGCTTGCCTTCTAGTTTCCAGTATGAGCAATAACGGCAAAATCTCAAAAGCCAGCAAAGCGTGTTTGGGCTCAGCCCTGCCACCTATCTTGGTGAAAAACTATGTGGTAGCATCATAACACCCTCTCTAAAATGACATTATAGGCTTAACCTAGCTTTTTTTTAAAAGGGGGTCCATGCGATCGTGCAAAACCAAATGCAGAACTGCATGCAGGCATCAGCCTCGCAGCCTCAACACCAACAGCCCGGGTGACATTTCAGCAGCGGTGATGCACCCCGGCGCAGGTGGTGGCTCGCTGCTGCTGCGCTGCCGGCTGCGGGGAAAGGGCTCCGCTTTGTTCTGGGAGACGTGCCGAAGCTGTAGCCCACCCTGCTAAGGAGGTTGCCAGGGTTACTGCAGGGATCCCAAGTGTTGAGATTCAGGATTATAATAGAGAAGCTTTGCTTCACTAAACAAAAACAAAAAACAACAACAAAAAAAACCACCTCAAAATTGAGAGAGATGATTAAATACTAGAGGATTGCTGCAGAAATAAAGAAAACTGAATAAAAGTTACATACAGGCAAAATGCCAGAGCTGGCAAAATTATTGCTAAATCTTGAATTACCTGCTGATTTAAAAAAGTGTTTTATAAACCCAGGGGGAATTTTCGGCACAACACATTTACGTTAACATTCCCATCTCTGTTATACCCTTTACCACTCTCCTGGTATGCTCACATTTATCCCAGTTATGCCACACGGAGACAGATTTGTCTTGCTCTTAGTGCAGGACAAGGTGCAGCCCCAACTTCAGCCATCTATGGCTGGTTCAGCACAACTCCTCCTGCATTTGGCCATAACAGCTCTCATCCAGGAGTTTTTTAACTGGGCTACAGATTAATTCCATGTTTGAGTATAAAATACTGTCTGAATCACGATGACCGCTGAGAGCTGTCCCTTTTTGGTGCAGGAGGTCTGTGTGAGACAGGGTAACCAGGGCCGAACGTCAGAGCACAGGCGCGAAGCCGCGCTGCTGAGTTTGCCACGGGCACACGAGCAGCCCTGTATAAGCGCAGCAAGAGTGTGTCTAATTTTATTATGTGCGCAAGGGTAAAATAGCTCATATCCACGTTCACAATTGAGCCCCTGGTATAAGTACGGCCTTAAAATACGAGTTCAGAAACTACCAGTGGTTGCTGTGAAATGCACTAACACTTCAAAAGCCTCCTAAAATTTTGAGAAAATTCCATCAATCAGAGTCTTAAAACTGTTCATGTTTCTCATTATTTTGTGGGTTTTTTTCCATAACTTTCTGCTTCTATTTTATAGTTGCTAGTTGAGGAAATCCTCCTGCTCTTGCCTTTTTTTATTTATTTTTGACATGGAAGCACATACATTTTTATGATACCCTTGCAAAATCTTATGTGATCAGCACAAGGTCAGGAAGAGGTGACTCATGTAATAAAAGGGTTTGAGAGAAAACTTGTCTTAAAAGTAACATCCCATCACTTATATAATTATTTGCGATACAATATTATACAATATTAGGTTAGACATTAGGAAAAATTTCTTCACAGAAAGGGTTGTCAGGCACTGGAATGGGCTGCCCAGGGAGGTGGTAGAGTCCTCATCCCTGGAGGTATTTAAAAGACAGGTAGACAAGGTGCTTAGGGACATGGTTTAGTGGTGGGGTGGCAGTGTTAGGTTAACGGTTGGACTTGATGATCTTAAAGGTCTTTTCCAACCTAAACAATCCTATGATACTGAGAAATTATTTTGAACAACAATATTTACACTTTTTTTTTGAGGAATTGCTTTTTATATCTTAAGTCTAAACACCTCAGGCCTAATAATTCCTGAAAAATATTGTTGTCCACTGTAGGCTGTTTCTTTGGCTGTGAAATTTAGGTTGGACACTTCTGCATTAGTATTCTTAACCATTGCAGTTACTCAGGATATCATAGAAATCTCTTTCCATTCTAAACCACTTCTTTTTCAAGCTACTAGTTTTGAAGATTACTGTAGTGCAAATCCTGACAAGGAAAGGCTGTCTGGATGTATTTATTCTATAAACACCTAGTATAACATTAAAATTAATAAGGCAAATATGAGAATGAAAAAGAATAATTAGTAACTCTAAAAGGACAGTTTACCTTGTGTAAAAATAATTTTCTGAATTTAGCTATTTAGGCATTCATCTTTACTTATTGTGAAGGTTTTCAAGCAGTATAATTAAACTAGGCAACGTTGGTTCAGTATCTTCAAGTTCAGCTCACATTGTGAGGAGTCCCACAAAGAAGCAAGACTGCTCATTGTGGCTAATTCTGCTTTTTCCAGCTTATACTTGTGAATCCGCAGTGATTTTAGGAGACGAGGGATGGTGACACTGGCAGGAGGCCCAGGACATTTCTATCCATAGGGGCCAAATCCAGGTAAATGAGCAATCTGTCTATTATCCTCAGCAGCGACTGGTTTGAACACAAGGGTCTCTTCCTCCAGAGTGATGAGGCTTGTTTCCCCTGGGCACTGACAGAGGGCTAGGTCTTTAATGGTTATTTAGGCACCTAAGTGTACATTTCCATATTCCTTAATGCTTGGCTTTCTCATAGGAGGAACCGTGAACGTCCTAGGCTTCTGGAGGTTGTATTCATATCATATGTAAACTCATATGTCTGGATCTGTCTCTCTCCTCCTTTGCACACACTCTTCAAGCCCTTGTGTGAAATGGGAATCGCAGGAGCTGACTACCCCTTCGTCCTATAGAACATGTGATGCCTCCACAGCCTCTGCTCAGCGGTTTATCAAGGGGACCAGAGTAAGAGAGAAAAGGTAGAGAATCTGTCCTAGATATTGATAGCACCCCTTAATTTTTTTAAACATGTTTAATCCTCCCCCCCAAAAGTATGACACCAGTTTTGGTTCCACCTGATTCCTACCCAGTCTTGTTCCTGAATACCAATTGTCGATGTACAGGAGAGGAGCAGAGAGGCCTGATGTACCGTGCGAGCAGAGGAAAGCATACTGCAAGGGTATCTTCTTTTCCTGCTTTTCTGGAGATTTTAAGCCTCTTTTTCTTCCTGCCTCTTTCCATACCTCCACCTGGAAGACACTCAGATTGGAAGAGAGAGGACAGGAGACAAAATACTGCATTTGCTGCATTGAAATCCCATGGCAGCAGACTTTTTAGGTCACAGACAGGTTTGGGATTTCATTGAGCTATAAATCTGAAGAAGAAGCTGACAAAGATGAGAAAAATCTCTCAGCAAATGTGGAAAAAAAATTTAAAAAAAATGTAGCCAGATAAATTGCTGTTTGCACAAATAGTGTGAAAATCTATCTTCAAAATATTCAACATATACATGGATTTATTCAGAATTTCTCTGTCTTTCTATCTGTCACAAGTTTTCTGCAACTTTGAATTGCTGGACTGGATGACTGAATTTATAAAGTCATGTTAAATGTTTAGCAGTAACAAATGGATATAATAATGGTCAGAATTTCAGTAATACAATTATGACATGATTCTGGGGTTCTCACAAAATTAAAGGGATTAAATGTCTCTCTTGAGGTTTATGGTATGATCTGAATGTATAAATCAAAAAGGCTGCCTGCAATTCAACTGTCTAAAAAACGTATATTTAAAATGCACACAAAGCTTTTGATCTAAATGAAAAACATGGAAAAAAGTTGTCATGTTAAAAATGTGAGGGTAATTTGAGGCTCACTTTTTAGATTTTGCATTTGTAAGTGAAGTTTAGAGGCAACTAAGAGGATTTTTCCACCTTATCTAAACTAAATGAGAGGACAAAGGGAGGACTGTCCAGAGTACAAACGATGACCTATGAGATTAAAAAGAAGTCTCTTTGTTGCAATTTTATCATCACTTGTAAGTGACAGAGTGCCAAAAGACAGGTTTGTGGCAGCAGCAATATATTTTCTTCAGGGCAGGAAAATCATCAACAAGGTGTCTGTATATGTGTAGCACTGCTTGAATATGAAAGCAATTTTCTGAAGCCCTGTGGCTTAATTCTATTGTTTTCGTCAAGAACGAATATTCTGGATCACAATCTTCAGCGACTGATAGTAATGGACACACTGTGAAAAATGGTTGAGCAAGTTCCTCAGATGCTTGCTGGACAAGGCTCCAGTACTATCAACAGCAATATTTGCATTTATCTAAAAAGAGATTAAATGCTAACGGGGTTTCAGTACATTTATCTGCCTGGCTTCTGTGCATGGTTCTCATTAAATTGAAGGGGGAAAGGAAATATGTAAAGGGAATAAAATGAAGAGAAAGAAGAAAAAGGCATGCTGCATGTAGGGAGCAACTATAATCTTCCATATTCTAAAATAGATTTATTCTAGAAAAATATCAACTAGAGATGCAGAAATACAATGTGGGATAATCAAAATTATTGCATGATCTACCTCTAATCTACTAACATACCTTCCAGAAAACCTAATTATGCATCTAATATTCATCCTTAATATCTTCTGAAAAATGCCTCAGATACATGAGAGCCAGTTCTTTTCCTGCAGCAGGACCATATCCTCCAGCATTTGATGGCAACATAAATTACAAGCTTCTTTAATTATTCAGTTCCATCCAGCCTGGCTGGCACCTTCATTATCTTCCCGTGTCACCCTCCGACTTGGAGCAAAGACTGCGTGTACGGGAGCAGGTTCTGTAGACAAGCTGAAGGGATTCTCTTTTGAGACAGTTGTTGACTTCTCCGTCCACTCACAATCAGCCCCAAAAAATCACTGGGTTTTTCCCAGTTATGGATTTGGATTAATATTTTTTGTATAAATTATTTTGAGGCATGAAGAATATTTGCATTTGGTTTTATTTCATCTGAAATCAAAGGAAAAAACATACCTTAGGTAGGATGAGATGTGACACTGAAAGCATGTAAAGCTCAAGATTCTCATCCTGATTCAGACAAGAATATAATCTAGGTGCAGGCTTTACATTGCACTTCTAAGCAGTCTCATTGCAGACATGGCAAAATTAGAGCAGGTGGAGGCAAACATGAGCACAATTAAGCCTGTTTAGTACCTTGCACATATAAACTAAGGCATTTACTCCCAAAACTTCAAAGCTATTTAGGCACCTTAGTCATTTTGAGAAGCTGAGCATTACTCAGGAACTGTCAAACTGGGCTTCTCCAATAAATAGAATCGAATCAATGAATTTATTGATTAATCTGATTAGAAGAATCTGATTATTATTAAAATATTGTGATTCTGTATTTAAATATATTGTCTTGATTTTTACACTTTGTATTTTTTGCATTAAAAAACTACATTTATATAAATTTTAAACTAGATTTTCCAGTTCATGCAAAAATAAAGCCACCAAAATAACATTGGGAAAATAGTTTTTGGAAGTAGTAATTATTTGCTTACTTACAAACTCAAACTTCCCAAGTCTAATCATACAGGAAGGTTCATTAGCTCTCTGCTGCAGCAGTAACACAGTTCTGCTGAAGGCAGATTTGTTATCAAACCTAATTTGTTATAAAGTTTATAAGGATGTCTTGGGGCCAAAGCGCTGCCCATTCACAAAATTCAGTGTAAGCTAGCAGTGCTTAGTCAAGGATAGGCTCAGCCCATGGCTTTTTCTTTTCCTGCTTTTCTGGGGCAACAAACTTTTACGGCCATCACAGGAGATGATATCCAAGATGATAAACAGTGTATGGGTCTGCATATGCTGTTATCTTTTCAGCTAACAGAGAATTTCCCAAGCTGCGATGAAGTAGAAGGGCTGTCTGGTCACAGGACCCACAGTTTACAAGGGTATAGCATCTCCCGTAGTGGGACTCTGTGTCGGTTATGCTAGGACATATTTTTGCCTAACCTCCATGAAAAATGGAAAACTACAGCAATCTGTCTTTAACTCCCACTCTAATAAGCTGTGAACAATAAATGGCTGAATACAACTATCACAAGTGAGCCTGCTATTCAGCTTAAATATAACAGCAGGCACTGACTACACGAAGGGCCATAAGGACAAAGGGGAACCGTTGGTGTTGTGAGACACTGGTTAAAAGCCTAACTGACTGCCTAACTAGGGAAAAGAGTATTATTCATACTTCAGGTATGAAAAGGGAATCGTGGATATATTTCTATCTAATTCCTTTCAATGACTAATTTTTGACGCTGTTTGCTATAAAAATAAATTTTAAATACACATTTTGTATGTGTATTATTCCTGTAAATATAAAACTGATATGAAACCAGTATTGTGAATGTCTTTAGCAACTGCCATAGCCTATTTGAAGACTCAGAATATTTCTTGAATTGAATTCACCATTGAATGAGTTTACCTCACAGCCATAAAGATAACTCTTGTTTTCTAAAGGAAAATTATAAAAGTATACAGTATTACAGTATAAGGTAATGTAAAAAGTGTTTTGCATGAATTCCAGTGCCATATAACCAGCTTCTGATCCTCCACTTTGATTTCTTAAATGTGCTCCATACTGACTCCCTTCATGAAAAAATACAGCTAGTCACAACGCAAGCCCTTTACTGGATCCTGGAGGCCAGTCTCATTAGGGCCTGGGATTCTGGGAGGGAGCTCCAGAAAGACCAGACTATCAGCAAGAAAAATAAGTCCATTATTTACCAAGATATTGGCATTCTGTCTCTTCATTCAACTACTTCTAACACTGCACGAGAACTACAGTACTGAAAATATACTGTATCGGGAATGGCACACAAGATCTATGAACAATTTGTCCCTCCTGTCATTGCCAGCACAAGCCTCACCACAGATCAGAAATGAAGCAAAACAAAAGAAAAACCTTAAAAAACCTCAAGCAGCAGATAGTCCATTCAAACAACCCACATATCAAGGGCTAAATTTTCAAAATTTGCAAAGTTCAAATCGCATGACACAATATTTACGTGAAAATACACAATACATACATCAGTGAGGCATTTCTGAATGTTTGCATCCAGTTTCTCATTTAAGGTACAGGTAGCTGTATTTTACCCTGTATTTGATACAGCTAGACATTGAAATCACATAGGAACTTTGTTCAATGTAAAAATAATAAATTATTTCAAGAATGAAAATTATTTCAATTCTTACAGGTTAAAAGAGCAGCTAACAAACTATAAGACTGGAATGCTTTATAAGAACAAGATTTCTACAATATTTGGGGTAGATGAAATAATCATGCAGCAATCTCTGGACCATCAGCCCTATGGTATCCTAAACAACCAAGTCATATAATTCCTTTCCTACGTTCATCAAGCTCCATCTGAAAACCTAGGTGTCTTGTCTCCACAACCCACACACAAGATTTTCACAAGCTCTCTCTTGTAAAGGTTGCAATATCTCATTATAGTTTAGCCTAAATTTATTTATTCATATATTTACTCATCTATACTCATTTGCTTTGAGTCAACAATGCCCTTGACTTTAGGCACTCAATCCCTCATGTCCACCTTCCTGATGTAATTAAAGCAACTGCATCCTCTTCCAGCTTACTTTTTGCAAGGCTAATAAAATCCTGTTGTGATCTCCAGCTCCTTGATCATCCAGGGAACTTTTCTTTGCAATTGTTTCTACTTGATTTCAGCTTTAGGGTAGATAAGTGAGCAGAATTCTATCAATACTTCAGATGAGGTCTCACTAAGGACTTATAAAATGGCATTCACATTTCCCTCTCTCTTGGAAACATTTTACCTGAAACATCCTAAGTCTGCTTACTTTTCACAATCCTGCAGCCGACTAATTTCAGAGTTATCCTTAACTGTGGACTACAGCTGCATCCATGTTGCTTGAGAGACCTACTACAGGTAACGGCAGAGGACACAGCGACAAATTGTGCAGAATTACCCATGCCCGTGCTGCTTGGGACATGCAGCCTTTTTTCTAGTGAGCACCAACCATGTCCAAATTGCATAGTGCTTGATCTGGGTCCCCTGTGGCACCTGCTTGATATTCACAGAATCGTAGAATCTTTTGGTTGGAAAAGACCTTTAAGGTCATTGAGTCCAACCGTATCTGTCCACTACTAAGCCATGTCTCTAAGCACCTCGTCTACTCATCTTTTAAACACCTCCAGGAATGGGGACTTGACCACTTACTTCCCTGGGCAGCCTGTTCCAGTGCCTGATAACCCTTTTGGTGAAGAAATTTTTCCTAATATCCAATCTAAACCTCCCCTGGCACAACTCGAGGCCATTTCCCATCGTCCTATCGCTTGTTACTGGGTAGAAGAGACCGACCCCCACCTCACTACACCCTCCTGTCAGGCAGCTGTAGAGGGCGATAAGGTCTCCCCTCAGCCTTCTTTTCTCCAGGCTAAGCAATCCCAGTTCCCTCAGCTGCTCCTCGTAAGACTTGTGCTCCAGACCCCTCACCGGCTTTGTTGCCCTTCTCTGGACACACTCCAGTGCCTCAGTGTCCTTCTTGTAATGAGGGGCCCAAAACTGAACACAGTATTCGAGGTGTGGCCTCACCAGCAATGAGTACAGGGGCACGATCACTTCCCTGCTCCTGCTGGCCACACTATTCCTGATACAAGCCAGGATGCCATTGGCCTTCTTGGCCACCTGGGCACACTGCTGGCCCATATTCAGCTGGCTGTCATCCAGCACCCCCAGGTCCTTTTCCACCAGGCAGCTTTCCAGCCACTCTTCCCCAAGCCTGTAGCGTTGCATGGGGTTGTTTTGACCCAAGCGCAGGACCTGGCACTTGGCCTTGTTGAACCTCGTACAGTTGGCCTCAGCCCATCAATCCAGCCTGTCCAGGTCCCTCTGCAGAGCCTTCCTACTCTCAAGCAGATCAACACTTCCACCCAGCTTAGCATCATCTGCAAACTTGCTGAGGATACACTCAATCCCCTCATCCAGGTCGTTGATAAAGATGTTAAACAGAACTGGCCCCAACACTGAGCCTGGGGGAACACCACTTGTGACCAGCTTCCAACTGGATTTAACTCCATTGACCACCACCCTTTGGGCCTGGCCATCCAGCCGGTTTTTTACCCAGCAAAGAGTATGCCTGTCTAGGCCATGGGTAGCCAGTTTCTCAAGCAGAACGCTGTGGGAAACAGTGTCAAAGGCTTAACTAAAGTCCACGTATACCATATCCACCCCTGTGGCCCTAAGAATTAATGCTGATTCTCTTGTGGCATTCCAGTTAAGGAGCTCAAAATAAAAGGGAAATTGAATTGCAGTATGCCATGGTAAGGTCAGACCAGGGACACTGTTTGGACATGTGTGATATATGACAGGTACTGCCTTTGCTGAAACAGGGTTGGATGGCTACATCGGGCAAAGGGGGTTAAACTTGTTTAAGGTCTCCCTACCTGTATATGAGAAGTAGTCCCTGGAATGAATTACACCTTCTAGCTAATAACACACTTGGATTTCCCCTGGGAAGGAATTCATGGTGAGGCCCAAGAGAAAGCTTCAGGATCCATCATATATGCAGTGTAGCTGATCAGAAGAAAATCCAGAAGTAAGCTGAGGACTTCCCTCATTTCACAAGCAAATGCATATATATTTTTTCTCCTCTGTTATTTCCAACAGATTGTGGCCCCTTGCTTGACAGAAAATGTTGCTATTGCTCTCCATTGATGAGATCAATGCAAATTACTTTTACATTTTCTTTAATTTAAATTGAATCATCTCACAGTCACCTCTTTTAGCTTATTTTCTTTGACCACTTCATCCTTAAAATCTCCACTGCTTCCCTACATTGAATATAAAATAACATCAACTTGTCTTGATTCAATGACTGTTTACTCAAGAATTCAATCTGTTACCAGTCTGTTACCTACAGATACACCATTAAACAAAGCAGCACCCCTGGAAAAAGAAACTCCTCTATCATGCAATTATTAGAAAAGTCCATTATATAATTTTGCCCTGCTTCAACTAGCTGTCTTGGCCAACTCCTAAGCACAATTTAGGAGTTACCACAAGCTGGTAAATAGTCTCAATCAGCAGCATGTGTGGAGGCAACCTGTTTGAAGACTAAAAGCATTTAATAATATGGACATGAATTACGCCATGCTGTTGGCTTCTGCATCAGCAAATAGTCCCAGGGCCTCTTAATTTGCTGGTGTAGACTTGGCCCAAATCATTATTAGCCTTGCCTAAAGAAAAACCAAATATTTAAAACCCATTTGGAATTATTACAACCACTTAAATACATTTAAATCTGTATTTAAATGCATTTCTTTGATGTGTGCAGTAGTTTGCCATTTTGTCAGATCTTTAGGAGGTGAGACATTCAGTTAAGAGTCTTCTAACCTTGTTTGAATATACTGAAATCTAATTGTGAACATCACAGCTCACTTCGTTTCTGTGGTGAACAGAACCAGTCTTTGCATTCAAACACCTCTAAACTTTGGGCATTTTGCCCAGCTTTGCTACTAGCATGGAGAAAATGATATTTTAGTATTACAGGGCTTTCTCCTATAACACTAAAAACGTTGAATTCTTGGAAGATATTTTCTGTGCATAGAAAAGTGGGACTATAAAAACAACATAAACTTGCAAAGGTGGTCAGAGATTGTTATCATACAGAGTTTGTGCAGATCATACGGAGTTTCAGAGAGGCAAAACCCTACCAACAGAGGCAGAGCAGCTCCAGCCCCTATCCTGCAGACGCACGCATTTGCATTGCCCCCTGTGTGCCACTGACTCCAGTGGGACCACACATACATACACAGCTCAGCAGGATCAGGGCCTGCCTGGTTCAGACTCTTCTGTGATCCTGACTGGCTCCTCTAGGTTCTCGGTAATTAATAAGTCATTGCTGTAATGCATTATGCATTCCAAAATCTTTTTCTTATACTGATATTTCTTTATTCTCCCAAGTAATCTACATGTTGAATTCTTACTAAACGCATGGCTCTAGGTTACTGTTTTATACTTACTTGGGCTGCGTCTTTGTGCCCTTGCTTTCTCAATGACTCTCACCAATGCTCGGGAAATGCCCGGGTTGATTTTGTTAGCATCTTTATAGTACTGGAGGCAAAGAGGGAGGGGATAATGAGAAGGAAAGGGACCATTTATCAAGACAGAATTAAAAGCAAGACTTTAACAAAAATATATTTGGGTTAAGATTTTAAATGGCATTTGCCTGAATTGTCTGGGAACCAATTTCCATCCGCTCTATCCTCCTGTGGCCAGAAGGCTTATACAATGCATTTTACACTGTGATTTTCCCCATATTATGAGGGGGGAGTTATTTCAGATTCTACTGTGCTTCCAGAGTTTCAAAGCTGAGTCTTAACCTTTCAATCTGCTTATTAATACTCATGTCATGGCTCCTGTTGAGAAAGAGGTTTAGTGTCACTGTCCTCAATCAGTGTCCTTTCATTCACTTTCATTAAAGAACCATGTTTTCCTGACAAAGGATAACAAATGGACGCTGTGGGTCCCTAATGTGCTTTTTGACTACAGAGCCTGTACCATTTCTCTGAAGCAATGGCAATTATTTGTCATTTTAATATGACTTGGCAAGGAGATCCAAAACCATATGACCATTATTCATCAATATGTATATCTTGTGCTTGCATTAATATTAGAATATCATTATTATTACCCTGACAGTGTATGAGCTAGACAAAATTACATCATGTAAAAAATGTATTAAGCTATGTTCTGCTATATTCATACAGCAAGGAAAAAGCAATTTAAAGACCTGTAGCAGCTCTGTGTTGAATCCTGCAATTTATTCTGATTAGCAGTGAAGCCCCTTTACCTGTGTATTAATGAAATACATTTCAGTATTGCTCCGCTGTTGATTGGAAACAGCATAGTTCCGTGTTACTGTTGTTACCAAGCATATATGATGATTTCATCCATTTTCTTTGTTCCTAAAATCTCGTGATATTTAACACTCCTGGCATTCCTAAAAAAGGCATTCGTGGTATATGATAAAAAAAATGTCAATTTCTGTTAATGTTAGGGAATGGCATAGTCATATTTCTTCCAGTTCTTTTAGGTGTTTTTGTTGCTACTGTTTGTGTTCAAGCTATTGCACATTTCTATAAACTGAGCTTGTATGTGATACTTGAGCCCAGTGCTGGGCTAATTATTATTTTTTCCTACAGAGGAATAAAAGAGTTGTGCTTATGTCAATGACAATTGGATTTCGACCAAAAATAACTGGTTAAAGCCAGAGTGATACTCCTATTGTTTCCTGGTATCATTGAGAATGGAATTAAAAGCGGATGAAGAAAACACCCTAACAATATTTAAAATTTTTCTTCTCATTCTCTTCCACCTGAAAAATGACATTACTCTATGAAAAAAAGTGAGGTAGAAAAGTTTAGGAGTAAAAGCTCTGTAATAAAATTCAAGGGCCACAAGTTCTATTCAAGTAGGCTATTAGCCTTCATTGCAGAATTAATTCAGGTTATTTCTCTCAAGAGAGTATGACTTGAGGGAGAAAGACCCCACCATCAGATAATATTTGAGTAGTTATGTTTTTCCAAGTGACATACTTATTTTTGCATGACATTAAAAAAGCTTCAGGGCATACATTCCCTTGCACTTAGCAATGCAGTAAGTTCCGCCATTTGAGGACACTTTCCTGGTGAACTGTTGGAAAATACAATTCATAATTAAACACCAACAGCAAATATTATTGAAGGTGATGGCAAAGGCACATGGCTTCAAAATGCTCAAAATGAACAAAAACTAGTTTTGTATCACAAAGCCTGAACCCACAAGATATGATAATGAGTTTAGTAGCTGATAGATTGTATAAACTTGATTTTTCACCCATTCCCCTCTCAGTTGGATTAAGATAAAACTTAAGGAGCATAATAATCTACTTACAAACTTGTGTGTGTAAGATTTTTTTCAGGTCACTTAACCCCAAGTGTCTCACCTCTCCATTTAGTAGGCCTGGATTAATATCCATTAGGATCTCCTAAGGGCACGGGACTCTTCCCTTTGTTTATTCTCCTTGCCTTTCACTTAAAAACAAAAGCTACATTATTTTACCTCTCTAACCTGATTTGTCCATTAATTCATGTTTACTTCAACTGTAGCACCTTAACAATTTTGTGTCAGATATTTCTGTTAAAATTAGGTTACTCTAAAACTTTTAAACCCATCAAACCAATCACGCACCTTACTGTGCACTGTGTACTTAGATTAATATCTGTAATAGGAAGGGCTCCACTTGGATCACTTGAGTGCTTTCTAAGTAAGTGGAAGAAGAGTTGTAAGGTGACATTGAACTACTCCACGGAACGACATAATGTGAAGCAATAGTTGCGTCAACTTAGGAGCAAGCACGTATGACAGACAAACAGAGGCACATCAATTATGCGGGTGGAGGTATTTTGCAGAATACCATTTTGTGCAACTGAGGCAAAAAGGCCAAAGACATGAAGAGGAAGAATCAATAAATAAACAATAATTCCTGAACAACACTGGGAGTATAGCCTGAAAAAAAGCCCAGCAAGAGTTATGCAAAGTGCTATCTGAAAGAGTCTGATAATTCCTGTCATTTTGTGCATTCTGTAAATAAAAAGGATGATATTGAGACACCTGACTCCTTCAACAACTTCTCCTAAAAGAAATATCTCAAGTCAAAAAAAGAGATATAAGTATTTTTTCCGCTACTGTTCATATGTCTTCTTCACCCACAGGCCAAGTAAGCAGTCCAGTCAGAGGGAGGTGAGGAGGCCTGGCCAGTGCAAAAACCAAATGTATCCTCAGAACAGGTTTTGCTAAAGGCTACAGTGGAGGGATTCCACAAATGTGAAACTTCATGTGGCATCAAGCCAGTATTGTAGTTTTCTATTCTTTACTAAGCATAGGAACCTTTTAGATATTTCAGGTTGGAAATACGTTTCTTCAGAAGTCAAACCCACAAAAGGACCAAGCTGCTCTAAAACTCCAAGGGATTTGACATATACAGAAAGAGAGAGGAAACAGAAAGATGGCAGCGAGCAACCCTGTCCGCGTCCCAGAGCTCGGGGGGTCTCAAGTCCTGCTCTGTAAACCAAGAGAATCAAGTGAACAACAAAATAACAAAGCAGTTGGAGAGCTTGACTGAAGAGGAGGAATCCAAGGCTTAGCTATGTGAATGGCTTCTCTGAGCAACAAGGTCTGGAGATAGTGAGCTATGGTTAGATATTTTACACCTGCCTAGAGTGGATTCACTAGGGTGTACTTTTAATACCACTGTGGGATTGACTTTCTGTTTCCTTCCTTTTGATGCAAAATCAGTAAGCAAGTGGCCAACGCAGCTGCATCAATGCTCAGTTATTGCTTGGCATGCTTAACAAACATGCCTTTTTAGTGTTTTCTCGAGTATATATATCGTGGTAAGAACAGTAATATTCCTTCAGTCTTCTGAGAGCATGAGTGGGAACAAAGAAAAATGGAAAACACAGCACAATTAAGCCACCACCCTTAAATAAGAACAGCTACACTACAAAACACTGGAGGAAATCACACTGACTAAATATCTTTAATATGTACATATATTTGGCACTTTACTTGTGAATCTTTAAGATTCGGGTTGTTTATCTTTCCAGGCTTTAGTAAACAAAATACACCTGGAGTGAGCTGCAAGAAACCACTTTGTGCTAAATGGTTCATGGAAGACCAGAATAGCATCTGAAATTGCAAATCACCTGCTGGTGCTACAGAGACAGATGATATCCTAAAAATAACCTGAAGAAAAAATTAAAATTGAAGCATTTATTAGTTTCCTGACCTAGCTTACCAGTGGGAACCCCACTACCAGACCTATTGGCATGGCAAGTGGGGGAGGCACGTGACAGAGCGAATGGCTTGAAATGAGCACTGGCAACAGAGAAGCTAAGACTGCTGCTGAAAGAAATATACATTAAATATGGCCCAGTAAAATAAAACTCATGGAAGCTTTAGGTCTTCCTAGGACCTCATGTTTGTGTAATTGCTCAGAAACAGCAACATTTTTTCCTCATGCTTCATTGGAGAGGACCCAGAAGAATGCACTGTGGTGGCCACTAGTAGTGGCCTGAAAAATCAAACCTTGCATGAAGGGTGGCCACAAAAATTTGAAGGATGTAAACATCAGTTTCTCGGGATAATCCAGAACACAGAATATTGGTCTGATGTTTAAAGTCTGGGAAAAAATGGAACGAATATAAGAAATCCCTTCATGCTCTTAAGAGTTTGGAATAGACACAGGAAGGCAGCAATGGCTTTGCTGTCGTGGAGTTCCTTTAAAATAGGACCAAACAAAGCACTGGAGAATAAGAATGACGAAACAAGACCTTTATTTTCTATAATTTGGGGGTTGTCTTTCATCACTTCCTCAATTTCTACATTGTCAATAAAAGAGAGATGTAAAAAGAAAAAGGAAATACAGAAGGCACCGAGGATTATGCTAAAAGACAGATATTTAATAAATTCAAAAGTCCCTCTTCTCATGCAAAATCTTTCTTACTTTACTGCTTCTTGGATCTATCACACTTGCTGTCATTTGCCACATTTTGCATGACATGTAGCAATTTTTCGGTAAACTCTCTGGGACAATGATTGTCTTCTGTATTTGTTAATACAGTGCACAGAAACCTGAAATTTTCATCCCTTTTTCAGGTCCCCAAGCAGCGATATTGGGAAAAAAAAAAAAGAAAGGGTATTATCTTGCCCTTTTTAAAGCTGCAAATGATGTGCATTATATTTTTGTTGCTGCTCTTTTCTTCCTGTGAAGGCAAATATTTATTTTGAGAGGTCAACCAATGCATAATAGAAGCAAGGTATTCCACAGTGCTGCACCAAGAACTTCTTCAAACTCCCTTCTCAAAGGATATTTACTGTCCTTGACCTTGACTGTCCTTTGGGAAAGAGAGAAAATTCGGTCTTAGATTTCCTAGGCAGTAGCAAAAGCTAATCAAACTCACTTTCACTTCCATTTCCAGCATGTGTGTTGCCTTCCAATGAAGACTGCTGCCCACTTGAGACCTTAACCCAAATCTGAGACATTTCCCACAGGATCTCTGCATACACGGACACAGTAAGTAACTCCATGTCAACTTCCAACTAATTTTTAGCTAATCTGTGGTTCTCCAGAATTTACCCTCAGAATCCCAGTTATATTTTGACCTGAAGAGCCTTGCATTTTATGATGAATTTTGACAGTAAAGAAATGGCAAATTAATTTGGCAAAAAGAGAAATTTTCCAATAGGAAAAAGTTTTTTTATTCTATCCTACCTTCTCCTTAAATAGGAACACTGTGCATAGCACTGTTTATAGCTTGACAGTGACATACTTATCAGTGCACACATGGACAATACTTGTACCAGATTAAACCTCAGTGCAAACACAGTCTCAGAGATTGCTGGAGGATATCCTCAGATGTGGCAGGAAAGAAACGTTCTAAGGAGCAACCGATAGCGCTTGTGATGAGGTGTAGCTTGTTTTCTACTTGGTAGACAGTCACTAAGGCCCAGTGCTACTAAATTCTGCAAATAAAATACACTTTGGGTGAGCTTTTCTCATCTATTCCACTTTTTGCCTCTTGAGAAAGAGGATACCAAGACCACCATCATGAAGAAGACCTTTTCTAACAGAGTTATAAAGCTAGCGTCTGGAAAAGAAATATCCAAACCACATGTTTCCAAAAGTCTACATTTTGGTAATTCAGCTAAAGAATAAAATAAAATAAAAGCAGTATGACTATATTAAAATAAAATAAATTATCATTAAATTATCACATTGCTCAAATTCACAAGTTGATTAAATAATATTAAATAACTCAAGAATTCTTATTAAGGTCTATGTAATAATTTTAGTTGTGATGTTGTTTAGTTCTCTGTCAGAAAGCAATAGGGCTTTATCTACCTCAACCAATATAGGCTCCAGAAAAAAAAGGTAACATAGAAGTAGTCAAAACCTCACAGATAAAACTAAAAATTTCAGCTGAATACATTTCTGACGTTAAGTGAGGCAGTCTGCTCAAACTATCAGTTGTCAGTTTGCAGTGAATCATTGCTCTCTTAATACAAGAACTTAATCATATGTTTAGGTATAATTCAAGATAACGTACTATATTTCATATTCATAGCAATGTGATCTCTCAGGATCAAACACTGAACTTCTGATGATGTAATGATCTATGTAATAGATCTTTTACATATCAGGACTGTCTAATCTATTGGCTGCTTCAATAGACAGGAAATTAATTATTTGAGACTGGCCAAATACAAACTTTGGTACAGAACAGTCTACAGAAGACAATTTTCAGAATGTTCATTGATCATATATTTTCCTGGGAATGGTAATGGGAGCAAGAAATGGGTGGCAACTACAGCTCAGGTCTCTCCTTGCTCCCGTCCAGAATAGTACTTTTATTTTCACCCTTTACTTTGTGACATTCACCAGCTCTTCATTCACTGCATCTGGGCTAAGCTGCCACCACTACCTCACATTTCCAGTGATGGTCCTATTGGGTCATGACCACAGATTGCTCTGGTAAAAGGACCCTGAATTGATTGCAACATCATATTTTATATTTTACTTAAAAATCTCGTTGTCCAAATGTTTCTGTTTTAAAATTCTGATATTCTTTTTTTCAGATCAGCTCTGGTTTCAAACAAAACTAATAGCATTTTTAAAACATCCTTACACTATCTGTAAGATGGAGACTGGTAAACAGAAGTTAGTAATTATGCAGCATGGTTTTTGCAACCATTGGGGTTTTCTTCAACTTCAGGAAGTCAGAAAGATTAATCAGTAGTCCTATTGATCCTGATACTTACTCTTTTTTCTTTTTTGTTCACCTTAGGTTGAGAGGGTGCAGAAAGTGTGAACCTCTTTGTTAAGCATAATGTCATTGCATAGCTAGAACCTGGTATCTAGTGAATAATGGTCATTTTATACAAATACAATAGCAAGACTTTTTCCTGTTACTCAGTTTTGATCATGGGGACCTTGACTACCTCCTTGACACCTGTAACTCAGCTCAAAAATTTCTTTAGCAAAGGGGAAAAAATGTAGCTTGTAAGAAGTTGGAAGTAAAACCATACAATATTCCAATCATTTGGGAACTCATACTTGCCCAGAGAACTGCAGTTTTACAGGAATATGCTTATAATGTTTCCTGTATATTTTTGAATTTTATAGTTCTAAACTGATTTACTGACACACAAAACCTAGAAGAGAATATTGGATTTGATTTATCACAGTAAAAATCTATTAGCCCAAATAAGCTACAGTCTGTGGGAAACAGATACGATGGCAGAACATGCAGAAGTGGTTACAAGAAAGCAAATCACAGCTTTAGCCATTAGGCAAGCAACTGAAATAAGTAAAATATTTGTTCGCTTAAAACAGGAGAGTCCAATCCCACTGCAGAGACTGGGGCAAAGCTAGGCTTTGTAAAGGCTTGGGCTCATGGTCTCCAAGAATTTCAGTATGCTTGCATTCAAATAAAGAAGCTCTAACAACTCAAAGGAAAACAATATAAGCTCATGTTCTTAAATGGCTATACCTCACTGGCATATGCAAATATTTCTCAAAAATGGATGATTTCTTATTGAAAAGGACAATAATTATTCCAGACTAGGACATAATCTCGTTAAAGGAAGTTATATTTGAGAGCATGATGTGGGTAAAAGGTAATTTAATCAACATGAAAAAATTAAGTTTGGTTTCGAGAGAGTCAGAACACAAAAGTCATACCGTAAATTTTACTTTGCCTCATTGCTTAAATAATTTCTATTCTAAACATATACTGTTTGTCTTTCAGCATATTTTGGCATTCTATTTGTTAATCATTATCTTTCATGGACTTGGGTGAATGAACTGCATCAAACTGACCCTTCACATAAGATCCTACTGAAAAAGTTGAAAGAACAGCCTGTTTGGGTTCCTACTGATCCTCCTGGGAGAAATACTGAGTCTGATGAAATTGCCAGGACTATGGTGATGGATTTAGTAAAATTTTCTCCTAATACTTACGATTTTTCTTTCAGTGAATTAGTTGTATAAAGGAAAACATGATACAGAAACACAAGGTGAATTCCATCATTGGCTTGCATGATACGAGCATAAGTGGGTTGACTACACCTCGCATTTATCAGATCAAGTTATTTAATATATAAAAATAAAGATGCTTCTCTTAAAAATGAAACATTAATGTTGCATAATGTTTCCAAGAAAAAAAGAAAGCATAATTACATCTAACTGACCCATACTCAAAACTATTGTCATAAATATTTTGCAGTCAAGCAAGCTAAAGCTACTATAAAAAGGAACTGTCAATAATTTCTAAAATAGAACATAAAAATAACTAAGGTGTCCTTTTGATCCTTGTGAGTATACTTTATTTGTCCTTGAAAAAAATATATCCAATGTACCTTTCAAAATGATTTATTATGTGTTATTGTTACAGTGTTCAATATTGTTCAATACCGAACTACTGTACTGATTACCACTCTCCCAGTCTGATTTAGTTCTATCATGTGCTTTTATTTACCACCTGAGGCAAAAACATTTTAATTGGTTTAGGGAAGCTTGAACTCTCTTTTATCAATGACACATTTCATCAAAATAGAACAAAACCAGGAGCTGTACGTACTTTCCCAGTGTTGAAAAGCAATGGTTTTGTTTGAGGGCTGAAGTTTGGAAATGGATCTCTGCAGTGTAAATTACTTAATCACTTTAATAGCAATAGCAGAACATCTTGGCTTTGTTCTTCTTCCTTTTTTTTAATAGTAAGAAAACTTATAAACAGATTGCACTAACTTTTCCAGAGTTTAACTTCATTCTAGACAAATGCATTTTGCAAACAGACCCTAAAGTATGCATTGCATATCTACCAAAATTCTAGAATATAACATTACATGGTTTGTAGTAGTGCAAGTGACAGAACTAAATCATGTACCTTCTCCTGATTTAAGAATTTTCTGTTCAAATGATCTTTATGTAAAAAAGAGAGAGAATTGTAGTCATGTTTGAAATGTTTCATTATTTCCAGTGGTAAGAAAAAAAAATCAATTTTTTTCCAGATAAAAAATGCACTTTTAAAAAAGTATATGACTTTCTTAGGGAAGATCTCCTAAGACTTGTGAACAAGAAAAAAAAAATTGTCCTTCTATTTTTTTAAAAGTACTCAGTTGACTAGGCCAGGACCCTGCTATGAACATCATATTTTTAACAGCTATTTAAACCAAAAATATATGTATCATTATAATATAGTAGTTAAACTTAATTACAAAACAAGAAATAGATCTATTAGTCTGTTTCTATCAGTACTTCCAACTGTGATCATAAAGATTTTACACTGAAATATAAAAAGAATTATACAACATAAACATTTGTTCATGAACAACAGATTAATGAGCCCTTTTCCCCCAGGAGGTTACATATGACATCCGTCACAGCCTGCCACAGTTCCTGCTTTCATCCCAGCTGTTTGCCTAGACCAAGGGGCAATGGCTGGCTGGTACCACACACATGGTGACCAACCAGACAGTTTCTGTTTCATAGAATCATAGAATCGTTTAGGTTGGAAAAGACCTTTAAGATCATCAAGTCCAACCATTAACCCAACACTGCCATCCCACCACTAAACCATGTCCCTAAGCACCTCGCCCACCCATCTTTTAAACACCTCCAGGGATAGGCACTCAACCACTTCCCTGGGCAGCTCATTCTAATGCTTAATAACCCTTTCAGTGAAGAAATTTTTCCTAGTGTCCAACCTAAACCTGACCTGGCTCAACTTGAGGCCATTTCCCCTCATCCTATTGCTTGTTACTTGGGAAAATAGACCAACACCCACCCGGCTACACCCTCCTGTCAGGCAGTTGTAGAGAGCAACAAGGTCTCCCCTCAGTCTCCTTTATTCCAGGCTAAACAACCCCGGTTCCCTCACCTGCTCCTCATCAGCCTTGTGCTTCAGACCCCTTACTGGCTTTGTTGCCTTTCTCTGGACATGTTCCAGCACCTCAATGTCTTTCTTGTAGTGAGGGGCCCAAAACTGAACCCAGTATTTGAGGTGCGGCCTCACCAGTGCCAAGTACAGGGGCACGATCACTTCCCTGCTCCTGCTGGCCACACTATTCCTGATACAAGCCAGGAACATGTAGTGGTCCATGTGTACTTATGCATTTAAGTTCTCTTTGTCTTTTCCTCAGTGAACAAAGTCTTCTCTATTCAAATACCAATTTTCAAAAAACTTCTCAAAATTCATCACCTTGAAGATCTCAGGTCCCACTCTGCCTCTATTGTTTGAAATTAGATTCTAGGATTCAAAACTTTTTAGGGATAGTTGGAAGATGTACAGACAGACCAAAAGAATAATTGCATATATTTTGTTTCTTTAGGAATTCAAGTTAAACAAAAGCGATAAAAAGAGTCACCTACGATCTTTACCTTTGAGCTTTCATGGCAGTACCTTATTGCATGTCAGAGACCCTCCAGTGTCACCAGCAGTCACTGGGAAAGACTCCTGCTTCCTCTGACATTTGTGGAGCTTGCTCTCTGCTTATTTACTGCAGAGGGAGCAAAGGGAACAAGTCTGCAAACTTTAGATACTGTGGAAGATGTGCTGGGCATCTAGGGCACTTGTTAAGATGTCGAATGGCCCTGCTTCACAGATTCTTTACAGGCTTGGCTGAGGAATGCCTTGTCGACCTTAAATCACACTGAAGAGAAGTTGAGAAAAAATGCAAAAATCATGACCTCCAGAACAAATAATACAGTTAAAAACATTTACAGAATACATTGACATAACTATTATTACTTTACTTACAATTAGTTTACCTCTAGACTAGTAACCTATTTTTCTCCTAACAAGATGCTAACAAGGTTTTCAGGTTTTGTCCATTTCTTTCCCCACTCTTGGAGGTACCTTAAGTCTTAGTTATTTTCTTCTTTGATGAAATTGGTCTCCTTTGACCAACTTAATTCCATTCTCTCCTTCAATATGAAACAATTTCACTACATTTTAATTAGAACAAAGATTTTTTCCCCTTTGACAGTTATGTAACTGTTTCTCTTACACTTAGCAAGGAACTTAGAAAAATAAGGTGTAATAAGGAATGTATTTTTCAGTGGGTGTTATACTCTTTGTCAGTTTTTGCATTAGAAACATACATGATACAAATATCTAAAGATGCTAGTGCTGTATAGCTTATGGCTTTCTCTGGCGTGAAACCAGATATTGGCAGCTATCAACCACTTCAGAGTGACTATGTGGTTTGGGTCACTGATCTCCAAGCTTTTCCTTTTAGGCATACCACAACAGTCTGGCTTTGAGAAGCTTTTGAACACTGTAGTTGGAGCTGAATATATCATGCAAGCGATTATGTAGGTAAAGCTGCCCAGTTACCTTTAGATGAGAAATAAAGCAGATTTCTCTCCTATTGTTCAACTGTTGATGATTCTGAAGAAGCATTTGTATGCAAAGCCTCCACAGATGAAGACAGCATTCAATACTGGGAATCCATACTGAGTTACCAAGAAAGGGATTTATATTTCAAAGGACCAAGCAGAGTTTCTATCACCTTCAGTGTTCCAGGTGAGCTGCTAGAACAGCATCTGGCAAATCTCTACCAGACCCTTAGGCTGACACAAGGTTGAAGGTTTGGCACTGGCATTTGTGCCAAGTTTCATACTGAGAAATGTGGGCGGGCATTGAAGATTACTTTTATGATGTACTTGGCATTCAACTTCAAAACATTTCCAACACCATCCTACCCAAGCTTTTTATATCATTTATTCTGAAACAGGAAAGAGCCCTTCTATCTAGGGAAATACTACTGGTATTTGGGTGACTGTTACAAATAGGGAATATATAGGACCCATGCGCCTAATTAAAAAAACTTCCCTCTGTGAAAGCTGTTTCACTTCAGTTCTTGAAAATGCTCTCTAACACAAAGTTTTGTTGACAAGTCATAGGTAAGCACAGAAAAATGGCATCCCTTCAGAACAATTTGTTGAAAGCCCATCCAACTTTGGGCCTCTTTGGACTTAAGTTTCTGATTACATGTCAGCACTACTGTGTTTCTTTACCATGCACAGTTAGGTATAAGAGGATAATATATTTTTCATGCTTATGAAAGCCTTCCTGGCAAAGGAGCTAGTAAGGTGTTTATTGAAAACACTTTTAAAATTGATTTTAATTTTACTTGAAAAATACTCCAAAAACATGCGCAGGAGATGATGCTTCCAGACCTGACCTAGTTTCCAACAAGTCAATAGCAAATTTTTGCACTGGATCCCCAATTCTTCTTTTGCACTGGATCCTAATTCTGTTCAGTAATCTAAAATATTCATTTTGACATATCAAAACTTAGAGTCAAGCAGGGAAATCAAATACTGCAGACCATGCCTACTAAGAAGCTCAAAGAGAGCAAAAGACCCAGATACAGCAAGATCTATAGGCAAACAGCAAGGTAGGTATAACATTTGGTAACATGGGAGACATTCAGCACATTATTACTTCACAGTCTTTACCTACACAAACCCAGTTCAAAGGAGCGCATTGTGAAAAAACACTCTGTGGGGGTCGGCCTCTTCTCCCTGGTAACGGACGATAGGATGAGGGGGAATGGTTTGAAGTTGCACCACGGCAGGTTTAGGCTAGACATTAGGAAAAACTTCTTCACCGAAAGGGTTGTCAGGCTCTGGAATGGGCTGCCCAAGGAGGTGGTGGAGTCCCCATCCCTGGAGGTATTTAACAGAAGTATAGAGGAGGTGCTTAGGGACGTGGTTTAGTGGTGGGATGGCAGGGTTAGGTTAAAGGTTGACCTCGATGATCTTAAAGGTCTTTTCCAACCAAAGCGATTCTATGATTCTATAAGGCCTGGTTGATCTTACATAAAACAACAATATGTGGAAACTAAGCTAGGTCCTATGATTTACAATGGTTTTTCCATGTTATTTATTACTGAATGGCTTTAGATATATAGCTTATATATTTAATATTCATCTCTGGATTGTTTTGAGTTAGCACATTATTTCTTAAATTCTATTCCCTTTCTTTCCTTTTGTTTATTGGGTGCAATAAATTCTTGTTGTTTCCCTTTCTTCATTTTACAAGGTAAAAACTGTACTTAATGCCTCATCTTATGGGTATAAAAATGAAAGTTGATGGAGTACACTGTTATGATTTATACATCTTCATGCAGAACTGTCTGTGTATTTAATCCCATAGCAAGGCTATAATGTCTCTATAGCTACCATTTATTTCTGAATAAAATTATTTGATACAAGAAATATATAACTTCTTGGGGAAAAAACATTACAACAGATAAAACCAAGAAAGGCTAGAAACAGATCGATTATCAATGTCCAACAGTCAACCTGTCTGAAACCAGACTTTAGACTTTAGTATACATTGCACGCTGTTTTTGTTGTGGTGCTTTCCCTCTCTGGAGCATTAGCCTGAGGGAACAAAGATGATCCTGTAACTGATTGCTACCTACATACTCACCTTTCTTTTTTAAGCTTTTAAATATTGGACTGTCAGAGGGGGAAATCTCAAAGCCTGTTAATTTTCTAGCTAGTAGTGGGGTGGGAAGGCACCAAGAGACTTCAATTCAAGAAGGAAACTGCTAAGCTGTTAATCAAAGCATTCGATATATAGCTTATACTATCTCTGTGCACAGTTGCTGACTCAAGACAATTTAGCTTCAGTAAAATGACTTCAAATCTCCCTGAAGATGAGCCTTCAAAAAAAAACTACTGAACTTCTCTCAGCAGTAGGAATACACAGAACCATATCATTATTTTTATTATTATCATTATTAAAAAGACAATTAGCCTTGGAATCAGAAGTTCCAGAAAAGCCCTCCAGTTAGACCAGGAGGAGAAAAAAGTCTAGGTTTCAGATAGATCACTACTGATGTGTGCAAGCAATTACATCACAGAAAGTGAATGCGATTCCTAGGAAGTTTTTATGAGAGAAAAGATAACTGAAATATCAAGAAGACACAGAGAAGGTGGAATAAATATAGTACTGTTCATTCACTTCTAAGACTCAAGTAACATACTATACAAACAAAAATTCATCACTCATTTCTTCTTCTTTCATTTTAGTTGTTTCATCTTTATATTGTCCCCTGCAAAACAAAACTCCATTGACCTGTACCTTTTGCTTTTAAAATATTAATAAAGAGAGATAGATGTCTCTTACTGGTCTTAGCTCATATGCATTCAATGACTACCATGCAATGAAACCTTTAGGCAGAATCATTTAGGTTGGAAGGAACCACTGGAGAATGTTTGCACCAACCCTTTACAGTAGGTCCATTTAGATCCAGCTGCTGAAGGCAGTGGCCAGTTGAGTTTTGAGTATCTCTGTGGATGGAGTTTCCACAACCGATCCAGGCGACCTGTTCCAGTGTTTGACTGCTCTCAGGGCAAAAGGTTTACCCCTTGCACTAGGCTGGAGTTTCTCATGTGGTAACTTCTGGTCACAGCCTCTTGTCCTTCCACTGTGCTCCTCTGAAAAGAGTCTGGCTCTGTCTTCTCAACACCCTCCTGTTAGGTAGTCATAGACAGCAATAAGTTTCCCTCCATTGCATTAGCCTTCTCTTCTCTAGGAGGGAACAAACAAACACACCTCAGCCTCTCCTTGTACATCATGTGCTCCAGCCCCCTAAGCATCTCAATGGCCCTCTGATGGACTTGCCCCACTATGTCAATGTCTTTTCCGTGCTGGGGAGCCCAAAACTGGTCACAGCACTAGAAGTGTGGTCTCACAAGTGCCAGACAGGGGGAAAGAACCACCACTTCCCTCCACCTGCAGACCACCCTCCTCCTAATGTAGCGCAAGATGCCACCAGAAGGGCACACTGATGACTCACACGCAACTCACTGTCCACAAGGACCTCAGGTCCTTTTCTACAAATCTGCTTCCTAGCCAGCCAGCACCGCCCTGTGCTGTTGCATGGGCTTATTCCAGCCCAGACGCAGGACTTCACGTTTGCCTTTGGTGAATTTCATGAGGTACCTGACAGCCCATTTCTGGAGCCTGACGAAGTCCCCCAAACAGCAGCCCTGCCCTCCAGTGTACTGACCACCCTTCCCAATTCATATAATCTGCAAACCTGCAAAGGATGCACCCTGTCCAGTCATCCAAACTGTAACTGAAGACAAGCATGGTTGGCATCAATCCCCAAGGCATGCCACTCATAACCAGCTGCCAGCTGAGCTTTGTACCAGTGATCACCATGCCTAGAGCTCAATGGTTGAGATAATTTTCCACCCACCTTAATGTCTATTTACCCAGCCCATAGCTCCCAGTTTAGCTGTAGGAACACTAGATAGGCTGTTAAAGGCCTTGCTAAATTCAAGGTATACAACGTCCACTGCTCTCCCTTTATCTGCTCAGCTAGTCATCTCATCACAGAACAGAACGCTGATGTCCCTCCCAGACCACATGGCACAGAGGATATATAGGTAACCTAAAGAAAGCTTATCACAGATGAGGAGTGGCCAGAGCACACAGGAACCAGTTGCTCAGCAACTGTTTCCAACCGGTACAAACTGGGAAAAACAAAATAAAAATCCAGAAATCTAGGAAGCCATAACCAATTCCCTGCTGGCCTTGTATTTTCTTCTAAATCTTTGTGAATAAACTTCTCTGTCCTCAAGGGTTCTGCTCATTGCAAACATGATGTCCTGTGAAATTCAAAAAAAGGAGTCAGGATTTTAATTTGCTCTGTCGGTGTAGCAACTTCTCATGCAAACGTGACAACACTGGAAACTCAAGAGGTGCAAGATTTCGGGTATACATCCTCATCACTAATTGCCTGAAACGAACAGATTTCCTCACTGAAATATAGAAAGCTTGTTGAAATTTTTGCCACATTAAGCTGTATGTGGATTTTTCTTTTCGATGTCATGTGAAAAACGTGCCAAGCCAAAAATGTGCCTCTTGTCATGTGATTCATCGTAGCACAAACTTACATTCACAGCTCCTGACAAGCTCTTGAGTTTTGCTTTCAGTTGCACTGCTCCAGAATGAAGCTATCAAAAAAAGAGGAAAGGAAAGCTGGCCTAAGATTTCTCTGTACAAAGGTGATGCTGCTGAAAGTATACTAATGCTAAACTGCTTTTGATGATTTTTAAAACAAAAAAAAATTGGTGAGGTGATAGTAGAGACGAATGGATTTTGAAACTCATCCAGACGCACTTCACGTAATGCTAAGTTCTGTAGAATACTATGCAAAGATGTACCATATGTCACATTGCAGAACAGGTTCTGACACTACCAGTTTCATACAATTTAATAACAAGCATTTCAACTTCACCCGTTTTTAGTGACTCAACAAGATGCTTGAATACCAGACTGTCTCTTCTGTTTTCCACAGCCAGCCATCTTAAGATGAGAGTTGCCATAAGTCTCTAGATTTATCTGCTGATTATTTTTTCTTAACAGCAGTTTTAGCAGCAGTTCTACTGTTGTGCTGAATGAGCAGTTTTCTTCTTAGCCTTGCTTTTCAGGAGTCCGTATGTTTTTAAAAGAAAATGGGGCTAAAATTTCCCCTACTTTTGGACAGCTTTGCAGTAATGACATTTTAAATGTCTGGCAAAATTCCACTTTGCTGTGAGGCAAAATAAGCATCATTCCATAGTTTAAGATCAATTTGATCCTTTCAAATGTTTTGGACCTACAATCATTAACAATGAAATAGTGGAAACCATTTAACTGGAAGAACATATTTTTACCATGATTAAATATATTCTTGAAAGTGCTTTATTTAATATTCTCTATTTAAGAATTTTACTACATTTAATAAATGCAATTTCAACTTCACAAAACATTCAGAGAGGTGTATGTGTATATGTATTACATATATGCATAAGTATTACAAATGTATTACTCGCCACTACACTGAAATAAAATCTCCACTACGAAGTAACAAAACCAAGTAGCAGTTTGGAGCATGAGACAAAGAACATAAAATATATTCAGTTAAATCTACAGTTAAGAAATAGGTAAGCGGTATGTCATTTAATGCTCCTGAATTTTGCTAGAGGACTGTCATCACCTCTAATTGCATGAAGAGGACTAAATGATTTTAAGCTTAAATCTTGAGAAAAAAATGCTTTCAATTGTGTGCCTCATTTGCATAGGCAATTACTGTCCTTTCACACAGTCACTGTAATTGTGATTGCTCTGACTACATGTCCAAATTAGAGAAAAAAATGCAAGCACAGTTACATAAACTTTCTGCCTGAATGACTGCAAGTCATTAGTTTCTTCTCGTCTGAAAGATGGATTTAGCAATAGAAAACATACTGGATACAAATGAAGAAATGTGGCTTCAGGGATATAAATCTCCTTAGTGTTAAAACCAAGGTATGCCACGTACTGGACATTAAAGATGGACAGCAGATATAAACACAACAAGAGTAGAACACTACATAACACAAAACTGAATTTGTACAAAACAGGGAAAATTACCGATTTCCATCTAATGGCAAAATTTCAAAGAAAACCCTTTCTAGTACTTGCAATTACAGTCCATGGTCATAAGGACCATGGATCATTCAAAGCATTTTATCTCAGGAATAGCTTGTTTCACCTAACAGAGGAATGTAGTACTGAGGAAATGCTCCTATTCATCTATGCGGTTTTTAACTGAGAGAGGAATGTGGTATTGAGGATATGTTCCTAATTCATCGAGGCAATTCTAGATCACAATCATCTCTTGAGGCTTTGATGCCTATCAATCGCTACTTAGAATGACAGGAGAAATGGTATTAGATTTTATTAGTCTCTATTCTTTTGTTATAAAGAAAGTAAGAAAATGGGAGCAAATAATTTTGCACATTACGAAATTTAAAAGAAAAAATAAAACAGTTATAAGTTCAAGAATAAAAGTTGTCAGTAAAAATGCCAACTGTACGTAAAACAAGAACAAGTCATGGTTGTTGTGGGAAACCATAAATTTGAAATCCTTCAATTTGTGTGTTCCAAAGCAGATGTTCAGCTGCTACAAATCAGCAAAGCTCCCTGACCCTTAATTTCTTAACCACAGGATTGTGCCGAGGATTTGTTTTGCACTGAATTTAGTTAAACTAAGTAGCATTATTCTAGCTATTCTAAGAACTACAACACCCTCTAGTGGGCAAAGAATTTTTATTCAAATATGGCAAAACAGCTAATTTCAATGATCTGAAGCAACCAGTGGTTGCATTCTTCAAAACGTCGAGCTTGAGTGCACAAGTCACGCATACATGGTCTATACAATAAGCTGTATATAAGCTATAATGATCTATAAAATCCTATGATTTATTTTGGTGTGATGCTAACATTCTGTAAAGAGGAACTGGGAATTCATCTCAGAACAAATAAGCATCACATCTGATGAAAGCGAAGACCCACCTCAAATCCGTTCTGAAGTTACTTATGACATCCCTTCCCCTCAGGTTTCTCATCTGATGGGTGCTTTTCCCAGTAGCACCCACCATCTCCTCTAAGGTCTGATTGTTCACAAATCATTGTTTCCAACATGGTTACTCCCTGTGAATCTCTTCTCCTTGCATTCTTCCTTATGTATTCTTCAAGTACCATGAGGATGCAGTGCTTTTGCAGAATGCATTGCAGAAACAAACGTGCCACAGGGCCAAGGAACTCACAGACTCTTGCGGAAAGGGTGTCAATATGAAAGTAGATGGGATTTTCAGCTACCTCTGTGAAGAGATGAAATAATGAATTTTCATAACAGATGTGAAGGACAAAATGTCCTATAGGAATAAATATATCTTTCCAATAATAAAAAAGCAATAACATTTATATTAATACTTAAGGAGACAAAACAATGGTTAAGGATGGAAAATTAAACAAAAGGCAAATGTACCACTGTGTCAGGCTTTGAGAAAAGAGGAATTTGAAACCAAAAACATGAGAAAGTAGGAAAAAGTATTTAGAGAGCAAGACACTTAAAGGGGCAAGTGGTTTTGATTGCCACGGTTGGAGAATGAGGTTCCTGTCCCTTTAGTACAGACCACTTCCTGAGTATCTTCATTTTCTCTTGTCAGCAACCTGAACAACCTCTTCATTCTGTGTTTTTCCAACACATCACCTGCTTCAAAACAAAACTTCTCCAGTAAAATCTTTTCCCCAGTCTCTCCAAGATAAAATCTAAAGCTGGTCAAAATATTTTGATGGAATTTTCTGCAGGAAACCAGTCCTTTTGCAAAACTGGAACTTTCCCCTCCAATTTTGACTAAATTATGTGTATTTAATCCTTTTAACATTTCAATACAATTAATACATTTCAGTTCAGCTTTACTGAAATCAAACAATTCAGTCTTTTGTTTCAAGTAACTTTGCAGTTTGAAATGTAGTTGGCGTTACTGAAACTGATGACTCTAGATGCGTTTTAAAAATTTAACTGCATTACTAGCTCTTTTTGTCTTTTCATAGAACCATAGAATCATCTAGGTTGGGAAAGACCTTTCAGATCATCAAGTCCAACCATTAACCTAACCCTGCCATCCCACCACTAAACCATGTCCCTAAGCACCTCATCTATCCTTCTTTTAAATACCTCCGGGGACTGGGACTCGACCACTTCCCTGGGCAGCCCATTCCAGAGCCTGACAACCCTTTCGGTGAAGAAGTTTTTCCTAATGTCTAGCCTAAACCTGCCGTGGTGCAACTTCAAACCATTCCCCCTTGTCCTATCGTCTGTTACCAGGGAGAAGAGGCCGACCCCCACCTCGCTACAGCCTCCTTTCAGGTAGTTGTAGAGGGCAATAAGGTCTCCCCTCAGCCTCCTCTTCTCCAGGCTAAACAACCCCAGTTCCCTCAGCCGCTCCTCATCAGACTTGTGCTCCAGACTCCTTACCAGCTTTGTGGCTCTCCTCTGGACATGTTCCAGCAACGCAACATCTTTCTTGTAGTGAGGGGCCCAAAACTGAATCCAGTATTCAAGGTCTGGCCTCACCAGCACCAAGTACAGGGGCACGATCACTTCCCTGCTCCTGCTGGCCACACTATTCCTGATACAGGCCAGGATGCCATTGGCCTTCTTGGCCACCTGGGCACACTGCTGGCTCATATTCAGCCGGCTGTCAACCAGTACCCCAAGGTCTTTTTCCACCAGGCAGCTTTCCAGCCACTCTTCCCCAGGCCTGTAGCGTTGCATGGGGTTCTTCTGCACATTGCCACTGCTAGGTAAACTCTGCAATTAGCCCAAGAGCAGTGACTGCACCGCAAGTTGTTATAGCTCATTCACGTCACACTAAGCTTGTCCAAGCCACCTGTAACCAAGAATGCCAGAAAGACTGTATTAGCATCACCGTGGTGGTAGTTGACATCATTATTTTAATTATACCCCTAATAGTCTTAATAATGACAGACTTTTCCTTCCCTATTACACTGACAACTCTTTTCCTTTTTCTCCCCCAAAATTGCAGTCCATAATCCAAAGGCATTTGCTGTGAGCCACTGAGTGACCACATAAGGATAATGGATGTTTAAATTTTACCTGTAAGATCATTTTATTTGAAAAGAATAGAAAATCTCAGTATGCTTTGGGAGGGAAAAAAAGACTCTTGTCTTTAAACAATGTGAAAATGCCGTGGTAACTTGCAAAAAGTGAATAAATTACTGTTTCCGAAATAGTCCGTTTTCTGTCATACTTTTTTCCACACTTACACTTGTGAATCTTACATGAAATGCAACAATGAGTAGAATCATTACGTTCTGATGTAGCTTGTACTATGAATATAGGGATATTCACTCATCGGTGTTTCTGCAAACAATTGATAGAGTTATAGCTCCAGCAGTTTTAAACAACTTACCTAGAACTAATATTGTCTATACCATTAAGATACTATATATATGGTATATACGCAAGAAAGAACTCTTTTCTAACTTGCTATATTGGCTATCACAGAAAGGTGCAATTATCCAGGAATTCGTTCCCATTCCACAAGGATGTCAACCCCAAACATTAACATACTCTGGACAATCAGTAGATGGTTTTGTCTCATCAGCAGATTCTGAGGGCAAGTATCCACCAAGAAATAGCCCATTTTCTCTTTTTCATAACTTCAGTAGGAGTCAGTCTTCTAGCACTAATTAATCGTTTAAAAAGAGAAAACAAGAGACATCAGAGCTTTCTGTTTCTTAGACCTGGAGTCTACCTTACCAGAGAATCTGGTCCTGACACACAGGTTTTACCCTCTTCTCAAAATAAGGAGGCCTAAGGAAAGAAAAAACAAACCGTTCAACTACCGGGGCCATAGTACGCCCCTTGGCACCTGAAGAATTTCACTTCTGTGCCCCAGTTTCCCTCATCTTCCTGCTGCCAGAAAGCAACTTACTCTGCCCATTCCCTGGGTCTTTCCCTGCGCCAGGCAACAAACCCTGCAGCACTACCCCAGTGCAGGACGAGGACACTGAGTAGGCAAGCATGACGCTACGTTCTTGCCTCTTCCATACAGTCTCTCGCTGGCTAACCTACACAAAAACCAGGGATAAGGGTCTCTCTCTCCCCCCACTTTGCCATCACTGGTACTACAAATGTCTTTACCTCTTAACTAAGAAAAAGTTGGAAGAATCGATGTCACCCATTCTTGCTGCTTACCCACAGTCCAGAGCTTACCTCTGCTGCAATGGAGGGAGTAGTCAGCATCTTGTAAAGTGGCAACATTAATTATTAGACACAAATGTGCACGCAAATGGAATTTTTAGTAGGATTTTTGATATCAAAATTCCTTGTCAGAAATCATCCCGAGAGCAAACAGGTACATAACGCTTCATGTTGCACTATAAACAAAGTCCGGATACACTCGCATCAGTAGGCTGCTAGGTATCCAGACAACAGATGGACAACTAAACACTTTTGTGGTTTGGTTCAATGGCCTTTTCCAGCCCACCACAATGCTTCAACTTCTTAGTAACATTTTTGCTATATAGACCTGATGGGGTGATTTGGGGGGGGAAGGGGGAGAGGAGGAGGGAGGAGCAGTTTGTGGTAATTAAAAGGGAGCAAACAGAAAAGAGAACTGTAGAAAACTTTAATTTTAATCCTCAATTATAGCTCCTAATGTCAGAACAATTTAGTTCTACACCATTCCCTTTGGAGCCTGGTATTTACTAATATACTTGCTTTTCCTACCACCCAAGCCAGACAATGCATCTTAAAGACAAGTAAGACAAAACTATCTCAGTGTGGATGAATCTTCATTGAGATTTGTCTGGCAAAAAACGTACAATGTCCGTTACTCGTACTGCAGTCTGTCAACAGTTCATAGCATAAACCCATAAACTCAATTAATCCCAAAACTTTTAGGAATAGGCTTAATCCTTAAAAAATATATTAAGTAAACCAAAAGGGGCTGCACACATATAGAGTATAACCTTGTATTCTTTACCTTCTCCTTCTGCGTAGCAGAGAACTGTTCTAAGATGTTACATGCTGAAATGAACAGAGCCAAGCTAAACCAAGAGAGTTGGGATTAGAGATTAGAAGGGAGAGAATGGCAGTTGCCATGTTTTCCTACAAAAACAAACCCACCAAATCAGCCTGTAGAGGGAATTCACAGCATTTCACAAAGAATAAAAGTAGTGAATAGTGCATATTATTTAAGAGGGAAAAAAGAAAACTTGCAGATAAGTGCACATTAAATCACCAAACTAACCACATGATGGCAGTCCAACATTAAAAAAAAACCAAAAGGAAAAACACTTGTGCATTTATTAGAAACTATTTGAAAAAGTAGTTCAAATCTGTGAGTACCACTCAGAATACACCCAAGCTATGCTGTAGAGCAGTGAGTTTTAATCCTCCTTGATTTGCGTACCTCTAAACATTTTTAAGGAGGTGAAGACTTGATATAGAGGTCTGCTGTTTTATTTATCTTCCATGAAACTCTGACTTTATAGTACAGTTCATACATCCCAGAGTCCACAGAAACAACTTAAATACCACTGTTCCATAATTCATAACAGAAAATACTATTTCCATGTATTAATTTGCTGATTTGCATACTCTTCATTCAGGGTTCAGACTCCGATCTACATATATTCTGTTTCTGAAACAGTACATCACTCACCTACACATAATGTAGGTCAACCTGATATTAGACCTGACTGAGCTCTTAGTTTCTCCCTTGGTGAGCAAAACCAACACTGTGAAAAAACGAAAAGTCCTGGTACATTTTCTAATTGCAAAATACCAGTTTTCTGGTATGCTTTCCTCCTAATCCCCTCTTCACTAACTGCAACCCATCTGCCTAACATAAATTCACATATGTATCTCCCAGTCCAATTCTTTGGTATGCATACGCAACGTATCACTAGCTTATGAATGCCCAAAACTTAGAAGATGATTCCCGAGAGATAAAAAGTCATAACTGATGACATCCAGAGTCTCAGCCTTGTTGCTACAGCTGACTATCCAGTTTGCATTTTACCATTTGTATTAGTGAGGCTAATGATTTCATTGGTATTTCCAAAATAACTTCCTACTGCTTTTCCTAACCAGCACATAGCAGATTGTTCCAGTTGCCACACATGTCCAAAACTGCTCCCTTGTTCCCAGATCCATTAGTTTTTGTCTATTTTCTCATATCTGCGTTCAAATTATATGGAGAAAATTAGCAACATCATAGGTGTACAACAGTCAGCAGCTGGTGAGACATGTTAAAAATGCAATTATTTTTACACAACGTGGGGCATTAGACTAAAACCTTGCTGTCACCACTACACCAAAATGTGGCTATTTGTCATTCTAACTCAGGTTAGAAATACAGATTCAATTTAGCATGATATTGTGACTTTACAGGAGTATTAGCTGCTAGCTCACCCATGGGTCTGTAATCACAGATGTGCAGCTGACAAGCATCCTTCCACTCCTTGACTCTTGTTTATTTAGAGCGCATTAAACTGCAACACCTCCTCTGGCTTGCAACTCCTGAGGTTGCGACTTGAACTTTTCCTTATGCCTGTTTCAGTGTGAATACCTGCTGGCACCCAGGAAATCAGTGCACGTTCATGCTATTTAACTTCGTTTCCACAATGCACAAACGACTATCCAAAGCTACAGAGAGGGAAGCAGAGGAGGAGCTTTTCCAGCCTTTTGGTGCCTCTGGGAGGCCCAACTCTTCTTCCCCACAGCAGCGGCCATCATCCAGTTGTAGGCTCAGCATCCTTGCTCTACAGCACCTTCTCCCCTCAATTCTCCACCTGTTCACCAAATTCATTTTTTTGGATTCCCCCCAGGCCCAGCATCCATGATAACAGCAGCTTGAAGAGATGGGCTAAAACTTGCAGTACTTTCCTCCTCCTCATAAAGCCTATCAGTGGGCAGCCTGAACTTTGTTGAGCTATCTGACTTATGCTTGCACCATTCCACCATTTTGGTATATATACTTGTCTGAAATATTTCAAATGCATATTCAGTATACTTCAAAATTATATATATTTTGATATTTTCCCACTGCGCATGGGGTGTTTACAATTTCAAGCCTACTATGCCTAGCATTAACTCCCAAGTACTACAAGAAAATTTGCATTTTACTGCACAATTGATTCAAAACACACAAAAACTGAAGAGCATGATGACCTTTATTATAGTATGTACATATAGTATGTTGTTATGCTGCCTTGAATTCTAATCAAATTTTTTCCACTTGTTTGGAGTTACTCTTCACGCTAAAAATCACTATGTTCATTATAAGCATTACACATGCAAATCCAGAATCCACTCTGTTAATCAATACTGAAGAAAATTGATGGCTTTTCAATAACTATTCAGAAAATGCTTAGTTGTGCAAGTATTTGAAAAATGCTTAAAAATCAGAAGTACAACCACACCATCTTCTGATGAATTTGTGGTATGACATCTGAAAGCTTGCAAAGACCCCGATATTGGCAATTTTCATACTCAATTCAGGATGACTGCACATGTAACAGTCTCGGTATGTGCTCAACCTCCATAAAAGTAGTAAGTGTATGATGAAGTGGGCGGGCACAATACTACAGCTCATTTCCATCTGTACTCCACATGAAGAATTCCAAGCAGCATATGCAATACAGTTTCACCCAGAAAACTTTTACATTGAAACACTTTTTTTCTAAGAGAACATCCTTAATCCAGTGTTGCCACTGGTAATGGTTACCACTCTTCAGAAGAGTTTTGTTTAGTAACATGTGTTAATCTTGTGCACAACACTGTTCATAAAACATCCACAAAGAATTCACATGTGAATGACAATTATCTTTCAGAAAAAACAGCAACTGCCTTTTACAAAAACCCGTTTTCATTTCTAGAACCTCCACCAGAAAAAATACTAAATTAGGTAAAATTTATTTTCCAAATATGAACCGTTCCAAGTTTGTGGGATGTCCATCTAACACCACTCCTAAATAGTTTAAGAAAATCATATGGCTACCTTTCATTCTTCATTCCAAACTATTGTAGGAATACAGGTACTGCCAGGTAAGAGAGCTGTTTCCGAAAGAGTAGAAATACTTCATGTATATATGCAAGCACTGCATTTTACCTGCATGTTATATCAGTGCTTGCACAAAACACTTTACAATAAATACATAAAGCAAGCTCCCTATTTATACTGGCACGATTCTGAATTCCTGACATCTCTTGGTACACCCAGGCCATATGCAAGATTTAAAAGTCTTTACCTGACTATCTGCTTCAATTGAGACTTAAAAGGCCACCCCCTCTAACGCCACCATCTCCTCACCAATGCCACCCCGTTCTGCTCAACTTGTGCCAACGTGACTGGGGCAGCCCGTACTGAGCAGGCCCCAAAACGGCACCGCGAGCAGCGGCAGGGCCAAACCCCAGAGGGCGAGGGAAGCCTAAGGGGAGCTGGTGCTAACCGAAGGCACCGGCCTCACGCCCGGGTGGCTGACAACGCGGGCTACCGTTTGGGCTCACTGCTACGCCCATCTAGCCGCCCTCCCAAACACACACCCC
>NW_009258383.1:321046-385231 GCF_000687185.1 Egretta garzetta
GCGCGTCTGCGGACAGCCACGGTTGTTCGCGTTCGTGTGCCTGTGTCACCAGCAACCCAGCGTGTGGCCCACGGGAAAAATGATGCAGCAGTTTCACTGGCTAAAAGATATTTTTCTTGCAGCTCGGTCGTGTTTTGCCGCAAATCTTCAAAGGAACTTTAAAGACTAGGGCAGGAAACGTATTTCTTAAATGTATTTCATCAGCATCTTGCACCATTATTTTACATAGCTCGTGGAAACATGAGCAAAAGTTGGGGTTTTTCTGTGAAGAAGATGGGAGTCACAAATAGACTTCTCAAAAGTGGGGGGACAGGGTTGGGACAAAGCCACAACATTTCATTTGTAAACTGGTTCTTTGGCTATTGCAGCAGGTGCATAATATGTTCAGGATATGGCAAGGGATAAAGCATCAATAACCATGGAACCTGGGGTATTTGTATTCTTTCAAAACTACAGTTGCAAGCTATAGTGCAGAGACGTACTGATACAGGTGACGTACAAGAAATCAGTCTGTGTACCTGCCCTGGCTGAAGAAAAGGAGTAATAGCCTTCTCTATAACTTACTGTCGGCTTTGAAGAATTCTAGTAATGCCTATGAAGATAATAATAAAAGCACCCCTAATTCCTGGAGAAAGTTCACAAACGGTAGTGGAATTTGTAGATTTAAAAAAAAAAAATGTAATGCGTTCAGGTCTCGGGGTAAAGTTGGCTGAAACAAAAGGATGTTCTTAGAGTTCTCTGTTCCTTGCTCTTCTTTTTTTTTTTAACACGAGTTTTGTCATCTGCATAGTTTCAGTAGATGCATGTGGGATGTTGAGATGGGACCTGCACAGCTTCTCCCCTGTCGTAGGACACAGTTACTACCAGGCTATCCTACCTTTTCCCCGAGGTTAATCTGTGTTCAGACAATTCAGTGAGAAATATTTGGGGAAAAAATGCTAAATTCCTTCTAAGTTCTAGAATTAAAAAACAGGCCTAGTAAAGCCATTACTTTTCCTAGTGAATTGATTATTTTTACTGAAATATAATCACTTTCTGAAATATCTCTTAAGTTTTGGTAGAGTGTTGCTGTTTCGGTACAAGGTTTTTGCGAAGTAAGAAAAAAGAACCGGTGTTAAAAAGCTTAATTATTTCTTTAACTGGTAATGTTAGTTTACCAAAATTGACATTTTTAAGATTGCTTGTTTGTATATGAAATTTTAGCAGTTTCAAAATGTATTGAAATGTATGTCATAATGCCCCACACTGTGAAGGATTAATGGAAAAGGCCTCTCATGTTCTTGGTGGCTCCCGGAAAGGAACTACTGTTTCCTATCTGTCTTCAGGGAAAGTCCTGTAACTTTACAGTGTGGTGTATCTGCTCCCTTCTCTATATCCTCTTTAATATAATCAATTTTGTGTAGCAAAACACACGACAATAACGTAGTGTGTTGTTTGGAGGTCTTGTACTGGGAATCAAAAAAGTCAGTCTCAGTCCCTTATGTTCTGTAGCAGCATAAAACATTTATCCAACTTTCAGTTTCTGTTTTGTTGATAAAGTTCTGCACCATTTACCTACTGCAGAGGAGTCAACACTGACTCATCAAGATTAAAAAAAAAAAAACCAAAACATAAAAATCAAGCTTAATTATTTCCAAAGACTTCAAAGTTTAAAAGATAGACCCTTGTTTCACATCAAAGTATCAAAGAAGTATAAATGTTGCTTGCTTAAACAACTGGTTTGGTGTTGGGGTTTTTTGTGGTTTGGGTGTTTCGGGTTTTTTTGAGTGTAGTGCCAACACTGGTAGTTGTTTCAGATACTTTCTGAATGCTGTCTGGTCCTTTCTCAAACCCTTTGGAAGTTGAGAACTATAATTTACATTTAGAAAGAAAAGTAGGGAGTAGGGAGGGTGTTGAGGAATGTAAGACTCGAACCAGTCAGTTTCTTAGTAAAGATAGCAATGTTCCGGGAATCCTCATCGTGCACCAGACTCGTTAACCATCATATTTGTTTGGTCAAAACTGAAGACTGACTGATCTGCGAGCAGTTAACAGAACTGACCTAGCTAATGTGGATATGCTGTTTGAAGTTAGTGACAGTAATTCCCTCAGTTTGCTGCATTGGCAACTTTAAATATATTTGTGTGATTCCTGACTTAACAAAGGCATGACTGCAAAGCCGTTGTTGCAGTTGGGGGGGTTGGGGGTTTCTTATGGGTTTTTTTTTTTCCTTTATGATTGCAGCAGAATTTGCAGTTTGAACCTCTTGAATCCCATTTAACCAGAATCCTCAAAGTGGACACAGAGAAATGTAGTGCAAAGGCTCGGTCTGCACTTCAGTGTTTCCTGGCATAGATACGATGACTTGGGAAGGAGTTAGGAGGAGGACTGAACCCTAAAGAAACATACCCATGCTAGGAGTGATTTTCTTCATTGATCCAAGAGATAAATTCCATTCATAAAGCCACTCTTCAGATCAGCCCTAAGGCATGTGGCATCAGGTCTACACAACTATGAATGTCTGGCAGGTTTGAGTGCAGCATCCTTTCAGCTGTTTTCTCACTGGTCTTTGGAAAGAAAGATATGGTGCAGCCTTTTCAAAACAACTATTTAACTTCAGAAGCGTAGTGTGAAGGCATTAATATTATAGTTCGTGGATGTATACATAACATAGAGTGTAAAAAGGTCCATTTTATTTGTATTGTCTTCCAGCATCCAGGTGGAGAGCTGGGTGAGTAGACTGACAACTTTCCTTTTTTTTCTTCCCCCCTATTCTTTCCAGGTTTCATTTTTTTACATGCCTGGAACACTGTTTCAGTTCTAGTATGTTTAAACACCACCAGATTGGTTTTTATTACATCCTTGGTTGAGGAGCTAGATCCTATAGTATTAAAGTCATTGTTAGTCCGTGATTAAGTCAGGGTTACTAGGAAATAATATTTTTACCAGCCAAGCAGATACATTTTGAGCAAAAAGAAATACACTCACCACTCTTCAAAGTCTTAAATAGAAGTAGCAATTTGGAAAGTGTTCCTCTGAGCTTAATTTAATAATGTTTAATTCATTTGGGTGATGGGAAAGAAGTAGTCATTAGTATCTATGTAATTTTTTTTTAATGTTTTGATGACTGTTTATAGAATATTTGCGTTTGTCTGCTTTCTGTCTCCTTGAGTTCCATATTACTCAGTGCAAACAGTTACTCGGGAAGAAAAGAAAGGCATTTTTTATTTAATATTCACAGGTAGGGTATAGACAAGCATGGCTTGTGCACACAGCTGAAGGAAGTTGCACACATGTTGGCTCACCTCTGCCTACTTGTTGCTGCTTGTCTGCCATAAGGATTGCCTCTTCAAATCTTTTGGTGGAACTGCTTTTGAAGCTTCTGCTCTACCGGTGCCGGTCACACGTAGCAAAGTAAACCTTGATGAGTGACCTTCAAGTCATGGTCTGTGAACTGCTTTTAAGGCATCTGTAAAAATTAAGAAAGAAGTTAGAAGCCAGACCTGCTGCCAGGATTTTGCACATTGTGTGGAAAAAATGTTGAGGTCTTCAACCTCAAGAAAGTACTGATGACTACCAACTTCAGAGCTTCCGTTTAAGTCGAAGATATTGCTTCAGTTTAAGTAGATGTTGCTAATTCTGCCAGTAGGAAGTGGTCTTTCTTGCTAACACAAGCCATACTACTATTAAATGTGAGACAATGGTAACTTTTGGAGAAACAGCAGGGACATGCTACTGAGAAGAGCTACCTAACAGCCTTCTCTAGGGAAGAATTTCTGTTCTCAGTATTATACTGGTAGGCTTTTTTTATTTTCTTTCCTTCCTTGAAGTAGCATATTGGTTTTGGGGCAGTGATACTGTCTTTACAGACAAAATAACCATATCTTGCTGTTTTAGACTAACTGTCAAATCCCTTTCTATCATATATGAGATTTAAATGTTTATTTCATTTCCGTAATGCAGAGTTGTCTTAAAATAATTAATTGATTCTGAAAAACGGAAAACCTCTTATAAAGCTTGCTGAATGAAACGTTAGGCTTTGGGGCAGAAATATAGTTTTTTGAGGGGCTCTCTGTGTCATTATGTGTAAGTAACAGCTCTTTGAGCACTGCTAAACTGGAAGGAGAATAGAAGATACCATTCATTGTGGAAAAATGGAGTGTGAACATATAAGTTGTTAAGAAGATTGTATTTTCTGGCTAACAGACATGGTGGCTAATGTAGTTGCACATAGAGCAGTAAAAATTTAAAATGCTCTGTTACACAATTGTCTAAATAATTAGTGAACCCTAAAATTCTTTGCTGCTGCCTGGGCCCAAAAACGAATATCTGAAAAGATGTTGTCCTTACTTTAAGAAAGGATGTGGTTCTAGTGAGTCCATTCTTTACTCTGGATAAAGCTTACAGGCTTAAGAAAATAAAAGGTCTTGAGGAGTGCTCTTACCAGAGTACAGATTCAGAAGTTTCAGTCAAAATTCAGAAGTTTCACAGAGCTGGTATTTTTTGGTTTTCTTCACAAAGGTGTGAAAAAGGCATTGGAATCTTACCTTGTTTTCTGGCAGCTTGTTGCCCAATTTAGTGGTAGCCTACCAGGTAGTTTGGAAACTTTCCTCAAACCCTTCCAGGACTTCCTGGCTCTTTATCCATAACCCATTAAGTGGAATTTTGTTGTGGTATTGCTGTAGTAAATGCTCCTTTCTTTTTGTGTGTGGGAAAAAGTTGTTTTGTTTGGGCTTTTTTTTCGCCCCAGAACATTTCAGAAATTTCATTTTACTATAAAAATACACTTTGAAAACCCAAAGCTGTACACAAAATGTGTCTCATTCTACACTCTGCTCTAGAGAAAGGATGAAACAGTAAGACTTGTTGTAAACCTTAACAGATTATTCTAGTGTTTCTGTCAGGCAGTTCTTGTATCCCAAAAGAGAAAAAGAAATGCAGTTCCATGGTGAGACGCTGGCTCAGCAGAGAACAGGACAAAAAAATGAATAGCGCAGCATCTTTGTAGCTAGATTGGATCAGAGATAGAGCAAGGGTTTTTTCTAATGTGGTTAATGTTGTATGCTCTTTGGCTACTCCCCTCTTCTCTTTCATTCAGCTAGAATTGGTTCTTGCACAGAGTCAAAACACTGAAGGTATACAGCATCCTTTATAAAATGACAGTGTTACTGATGTCTAGAGTGTCTTGGATGTAACAAAAATATTTTTTTTAGTAATAGGCAAATAATAAAAAGATGCAGGAAAAAGGTGGGGTGGTCATAATAGAAGAATGAATGGGCTTTGGACCATGATGTGCAGTATTGGATGAAAGATAGGAGTAGGTAACTAAGTCATACATTAATTTTGGCAAACTCTATGTAGAAAAGCTAAGAATTAGGTGTAAGAAAAGAAACATGGGCCTTGGTAAATGCTAAGTTTTGGGGAAATAAGGAGAATAAACCTTTGTGTTTAATAGTGGACAAAAGATATAAAGACAGATTTGGGAATTCATAGTCACCATAACCCAAAATATTGGGCAACACACTGATTAAAAACAGGAATCTAGATCTACTCCCCTCTGTCCCCACCCCCCCCGACAGAAAGGTTAAAGAAGTAGAGCAGTAGTGATGTTGAAAAAATGGGGTCAATGGAGCATTTAATAGGGTTATAAATGACAAGGAGGATGAATGGTAATTATACTATTTTATGTTTCTTATAGGTAAATGGTGATAATTATACTAATGGACAAAAGGCAGGCAGATTAATAAAAAAATTATTTTGGCTGCATTACATCTATTTTGCTCATGAAATTTTATCTTGAGTGAAAAGAGAGCTGTATGATGGATATGGCTGGGGGGGGGGGGGGATAAGTAGAAATTAGTCTGGATCAGAGATGCTAGTCTTAGTTGGTAGCTTAAAGGGTGGCCAGGCCATTCCTGTGAATCATAAGGAAGAGTGTGGGAGTTGATGGGTATTTGTAGAGATTGCCCAATATGTGGTTATTGTGGAGGGCAAAAAAGGTAAGTAGGTGTGCTTGCAGGCTGAGGTAGACTTGAACCCAGTTGGGCTTCAGGCTGCTGGTTTCTGAAATTTTACCTGAGTTGACCTCAGATTTTGTAGAAGTTTTAAAAAAGAGAGCAAGACCAACATCCCTGAAGCCCATTTTTTTGCTAACAGCTTTTAGAATCTTGATATCTTTTAAGTATTAAGCAGCATTTAGGTAAAAAGAAATGCAGTGGTCCTTCAGGTATTGCATACCTTTTTTTCCCCTGCGGTTGTATTCTGTCAAATTCTGTGTAATAACGATTTTGTATTGTCTGTCTAAAATTTGTATTCATTCTGGTGGATCACACTCGATTTTCTTTATTTTTAGGAAGCAATTTTGAAAAATAGGGCAGGGTTAAGCTGAGACAGTTCATGCTTTCTCTAAGAAGCCTGAAGAATGTGAAACAAATTGAAGAATTTCTCAAGTATGGTTTAATGGTACCACATACAAATATGTTGTTTTTCTGCAGTGGCTAAATCATTAAAACAACTAAAAAAGCCCTATTGTTGCAGTGTGCTTAGATGGCATGCAGTAACGCTTACAAGCAGAGGAAGACTTACCCTTTTATATGATAAGCCTGCACAAACTAATTCAGAAAGTTTAAAGGACTGGTGATATTTCTTATTAGGGCATGTTAACAAGGGAGTGAAATGAGACTAGCGCAAACTTTGGTTGAAGTATGGATTAATGGAGCTTTCTTGCTCCATTAGGTGATGCTGGATCTAAGTATGTAGGCTTGATGTACATCTGGGTTTTGGATACAGATTACATCTTTGTGATGTACATTTGCACATTCAGTTAAAAAAACCTCTGGGGCTTTCTGTCAGGTACAGGGGAAACCCCATTTTTTTAAGAACTATAGCTACATTGGTCCATCTTAAAAAAAAAAAAATGACGTTGTTGAACAACTATCATGTCTGTGATGAAATACGGCCTACAAAGCATGCAGCAGTCTTCTTGTGCTGCTTGGGATGATGTGTCTGTCGTGCAATAGTGTGGAAGGCTGCGCTGAGGGTGTGTGTGTGTGCATTTCCCCAGTTCAAATTCACATCTAGGGGTTAGAGATGCTTTTGATATGGCAGCATGTAATGATACAGAATTGGGAAAAGGAGAAATTGTGGGAAAGCAGCATTGAATATCCTTTCCACTGAGACTGCCACTGCTGTGAAAATATGCATGTGTATCTCCTTTCTCCCTGCCCCCACTTGCTTGTGCTTGCCTGGTTAGTTGCTGACTACAGTTGCATGGTTTCTAGATTACGCTGAACTAGAGTCACTTCAGCACCATCTTATCGACACTTAAAAGAATAAGGCAAAATATCACTCACTGTAAGTTGCTGTGTGTCTGCTTCATCAAGGTAATTGTCCATGGGTGTGCATTTATCTATGAGAAATGCAAGCTACAAATTGCCATTTCTTGAAAACAAGTTTAAGGGCGAGGTGGTAACAAACAATTGTGCAGTAATAGCTCTGGCATTTGCTCTATTGTGTGGCTGTAAGATAATTCTGAAATACAAATACATTAAAGATGGAGGGGCAAAATAGGTGATCTTGCATCTCAGTAAATACAGTGTATCTTCTGTGAAAGCACATCAGTAAGAGTCATGCTTCAGTGATTACAAGTGAATATTTGAGTTACTCAGCATATTTCAATCTTAATAGGAAGCACTGATAGGCCAAAAATGAGATCAGTGGGAGGCATACTGTGCCCTTCAGAGGGAATAGAAATGTATTACACATGTTCAGTGAAGTTCCAAAGATTTTTCCATATGTGAGACAAAGTATTATCACTTACAAACAAATTTTAATTGATTTATAAGAAATAAACCATAATAAAATAAAAGCTATGGTCTAAGTATCTAGCCACGTGTGCTCTAGTGACAGTCTTACTGTTAAAAATCCTTTTGTTTAAAACTCTAGCTGTTGGCCCTTTGTGGTCATGATTTCATTGCTGAGATAATTAATTTCTATGCTCTCACCTGTATTCGTGACTTTTTTTTCTTCAGGTAGTTTAACTACATTCTGTTGCATTACCAGGGGAAAAAAAATCTTGAAAACTTATCTGTGAAGGTGAATAAATCAGGTGTCTTTTCTGTTAGGGAAGGAGTATACATAAACACATGCTTGCTTACATATTTCACTAAATATAGTCTTTTTTCCATTTGACAGGATTTGTCTTCAGTGAATCTGAATCAACTGCATTAGAACAGTTTGAAGGTGGCCCTTGTGCAGTGATTGCACCTGTGCAGGTAAGATGCATTTATTATAGGAATGGTTTAAAATTATTAAGCCCAAAATTTGTTCTTTTCTCTATATATGTGGAACTAAAATAAATATTAAAAAAATTGGAGAGGAGTTGTATTTTGATTTCATAATTACAGTGTGGAAGAGATGAAAAATTCAGTAAAAAGGCAGAGATTAGCTGATTTTGAACTATAATTTTACAGAAAAGGATTTGTTTGAGGAAGTGCAGCAGGTTGATTCAAGCAGAGGTAACTTTAAAGTGGGGAATGCAGAATAAAGGGGAGAAGTAAAACATGAGATATAAATGTAATCCTCATCCTTTCTCATCTCAAATTCCCTGTCCTTAAGAAGGGTAATATCTGTGTCACAATGGCTGCTTTAGCAAACTGTATTAGAAATATTTGAAGTAATTGATTTTCAAACCTAACAAGGTTTGCTGTGTGAGAAAAGGAGCAATGTTACACTTTCAAAGTCCTAGTTAGCAGAATAATTGAAGTATGTCAGGTGAATATATTTTATTCTGGATACGTGCTTAGGATTTCACTTGTGCTTCAGATACACTCAACCAACTGTGATAGTGATTTTTTGTTTTCATACTCCATTGTATCTTGTAGGCTATGTGCATACTCTTTGAAATGCTGTTTCTAGGGCAATTCTGGCTGCTGTGTAGATCTATGACCTGTAGGCTGGATCCATTCTGCTAGAACAATTTGTCTAATCTGTGATTGCTCTTCATTCTCTTAGAAGCACCTTGTAGAGACAGGCAGGCATTGAGTCATGGGCCAGATTACTTTTTCTGGTAACCTCCTCTTGACTCGCCTGACACAGATCAAATTCTGCAGGTATGTCTAGGTCTGTGTTGAGGCCTTGTCCACTGATAGGGGACATATTAAAGTCATGCAGCAGAGTTAATCTGATCATGAACTGAAAGGTATCTGGGTCAGACAGCTGACATTGTGGAATTGTTGGCGTCTCTGGTGGGTAACGTGATAGTCATAAAACCTCTGTTACGGTTACTTCAAGATGCTCTGAATGCTGGTCCCACCAAAAGACTTGTACCACAAGAAGGAGCACCACTTGTTTAGGTTGTAAACAATCAATAGAAAAATACTTTATTATGAGTTGCACTCTGTAACATGGCTGTGCCTAGTTCTGTAGTCTTACAACCAGCTGTAGAGTGCCAGGTCCCTGATGTTAGAATGACAAGTCTTTTATTTGGGGGGAGTGGAGAGAGTAAAGGATAGGACCAACCGGCTTCTTAAAGGCAGCACCAATTCTGTACCATATCAGATGTTCTTATAGACAGTGTTTTTCCAGATTTGTATGTAGTTCAACTTCCTTGAAATCAAGTATTTAAAGCATATTTAAAAGTGAGCTGAGTTCCAGCTAGGGAAGGAGGAAGGGATCAAACATCTTGCAGTGTCCACGGCTGCTGTGAATTACTGAAAAAGGTGTGCGGAAGATCTGTGACAGGAGAACAGAGTGAGTCTGTCAGAGAAGAAGTGAAAGTTGAAGTAGCTATTTTTAAGGTGCTGCAAATACCTGAAACAGCATCTAGTAGAGTAATTAGAAAGACCAAGAGTCTGCTTCCCAAAGTTTTTTCTTTCGTTGTTCCTTCTCTGTAACTTAGACCATAACTTTTTTTTTTTTTTTTACTTGCAACATTAGTGTTGATGGAAAGCAAAGCAAGGATATGGAGATGGATAGATTTTCATAGAATCACAGAATGGCAAGGGTTGGAAGGGACCTCGGGAGATCATCTAGTCCAACCCTCCTGCTAAAGCAGGTTCACCTAGAGCACGTTACACAGGACATCATCCAGGCGGGCTTTGAATATCTCCAGATATTTAATCTGATCTGCAAATAATGACTTGTTAAGACGTGGGCTTTTTAACTACTAAAGCGGTTTGTCTGAAGTGTCTAGAGTTGTCTTGTAGTACTCATCAGTTATATTGCAAAATATTTGTGCCTCCATTACTGCAGTCCTGTGAGTCTGGAGATGTTTATGTCTCTTACTGGACGATGAGCAGCTTGAAGCCCTTCTAATAACATGCAAAAATGCTTTGGTACAGAGCTTATGATATAATGTAAAAGTTGGTGTTGTCTTGTATTTTAATATTATTTTATGCTTTGATTACAAAGGCATTCCTTTTGAAGAGGCTTTTCACCAGCGAAAAGTCTACTTGGAGAGACTGTCCAGGTACTGAGAACTTTTTTTTTTCTCTTTATTTTTTCCATTTTAATTATTTGTAGGCCATGTCCTAGTACAAAGAATTTAAAATATTTTACACTTTCTTTTTGTTTAAGTGTGCTTCCATTCCATTTTGAGGCATACAGTATGCATACTACATGTCTCTCAATGCCCCTTTGTGAGGTCTATGCCTGTCCATAGTACTTCTGTGTTTTATAAATATTTGATTGAAATTTATTATGAGGTAAGGGAATGGTTTAGAAATCGTATTAAAAAACATTTTTCTAAAGACAGGTTTATAATTTTTTGGTCCAGTATAGTCAAACATCAATTAATAATTAATAAAATAAAAGTAATAAACACAATTATTTAGATAGCATTAATGTATTAAAAAGATACTAGTAGCTTATATAAGATACTGATGAGCAGCAATTGAACTCATCTAGGTTTCTGATCTTTCAGAAGAGGAGCAGAAGAACCTTCTCTGTCATACATTATGTGATATTTTGGAAATGGCTTGCTCTGATAATTCTGAGTCGTACTCTCTGGCAACATGGATAAGAGGAAAAACAACTGAAGAAACTGCTAGTATTTCTGAAAGTCCTGCAGAATCTAGTCGTCAAGAGGAACAACCTTGTAAGATGTATTTCTATACTAAATTACCCATCACTTAATGAAGTATTAAGTTGTTTTTGAGAGGCCACTGATTTTTATTATTACACAGATGGGGTTTTTGCCTTTGTGAATCCATTAGCAATAGATGAATTTTTGCTGTTGTAGAGACATTGATCCTTTTTCTCGGAAGGAATGTGCTATTTATCACTGGAGTTCTAACATATGAGTTTCTCTTGAATTTGAGCAATTTCGGTAATCCTTTCAATTTTGTTTTGTAGTTTGTTGGGACCTGATGGGTATTTAATTTGGAAAAATCTACATGCTTCCTAACACTGGAGGAATATTTTAACTTGTCGCTTGTTGCTTTATTTCAGTAGAGTTTTTGTAGGGAATCCTGCAAAGCTTTATCTGTCCTGAAATATTCTGGATCCCCTTTTATGGAAAAGTAGTCGTTTTCCCTTTGATTCTATGCAATACCAAAACAGCTTAATCAATTCAAGTTCTAGTAGATAAACAGAAATTTTTTTGTAGGTTAGAATTTTTCCTGTTACCTGCTTTTTGCAAATGTCTTGATTCCTTCAGTAGTCACTGACGTCAAGGATCTGGTGAACATCATCAGTTGCGCTAAGATGTGGCATCCAGTCTTATCTAACTGCAGCAGAGGCAGTGACATGGAAAATTTATCTGTGCACACATGATCATTGAGATGTGTATTTATTAATCTTTTAATAGGAGATATCTAACGTGTTAAAAGATAAGCTTCTTTTTCTTTTAGTTTTTGTTCCCAATGTGTCCCTTAAGAAGTATGAAAAACTCTTCACATGAGAACATGCTTATAAAGGTGCCATCTTTTGATGGAAGGAATATGTTATTCGTCAGTTTGTGGCATAACTACAAAGTAAGAATTGTACAAGTAGATTTATCTGTGTGCAGCTAGCTATAGCAATTAGTAGTGCTGGAGCTCTTTATGTTACAAGTCATCTTCATCTGCTTCTATCAAATGCTCCATGTGCTTTAGAAGGCTCAAACAATAATAATTAAAATGTTACTGAATTGAAAAAACAGAAGGTCACCACATAAGAGTTCCAAAGTGGTTTTTTTAATTAAGAAAAAGTATTAGAAAGTTGTATCTACAAATTTTCTGTTTAAAAAAAAAACTCTTCCTTTGCAAGATAATAATAAGGTAGTTGCAACTTCTAACTTCCTAATTTGTGTGGATTTTCCAATTGTCTCTGAAGCTTTTGCTCATTTTATGAAGTTTCATTTGAAGAAAAAGTGAAGCAGAGCCTAATTTCCAATAAGCTTTTACTGTCCTGTTTATTAATATATTGCCTATTCTAAGGAACTTTTAACTGTAGAAGATGTTCAGCAGAAAGTCTTTCTAAACACTCAATTATTAATTGCTCTCAACACTGACACTTAATGAACTAATCCATTCTGTTACATATCTACATTCTTCGTATTTCTGTACGAGTTTACAAGTTCTCTCTGACTTGTCCTTAGTACCATGGAATGTGCTTAGGAAGAGCAGGATGCATTTGCCATGAACAGTCTGCAATGTTAATCTCTTTCTTTGTTCATATTCTACGTTCCCTGCTAGACACTGAATGTACCTCTTGTATGTACTCTTCAGTTCAAATGGTATTTTACCTTAAATGTATAATACAGTACCCTTCACTTCTTGATTTAAGATATATTTGTTAGGTTGTGGGGTTTTTTTTCCTTTTCTGTCCTGCTATTTAACTATAGACCAGCTTCTTGCCTGGTTAGGCTTAGGACAAAGATGTAGAGAAGAAGGTATCGTTAACGCAGAGTTCTGTTACTGCTAGTGCAAAGGAATAAATTTATTTCTTGGTTGGTTGCGCTAATGAATAAAAATAGAAACAGGTATCATCGTAGTTGGTAGGACTTAAGAGATGAGTTGGGGTGGGGGGAGTATTACAGACACAGTTCCACATGGTAGGCTACTGCTGTTTGGGAATTGAATATGAGAATATATTTATAATAAAACCGTGAAATATGATTAGACACAGCATGATAGAGTATCATTTTAAAGAGTTACAATACAATTGTATTTCTCATACAGCTCATGTTCTATTGCTGTTCATTCTTTTCCTCTCCAATAAGCACTGTCTTTATTTAGCCTTGTTTGGGTTATGTATAGCTATACTTCTCTTTAGGCTTTCTACGTCTTTCCCTCTGTTCCAAATAGTAGTTCTCTTGCCACTTCACTCTGTTCTGTAGTAACAGAATGAAACTGCCTATTATCCTGCTGTGTGAACAAAAGGTGGATTCGAGCACACTTACTGAATGCAGTAGCATTTTTCATCTGCTTTTGTGGTGTATACCAGTGACTTGTTGTTGGCCATGTGTTGGCAGTAGTAGTGCAAGTTCCCAGGTTCAAAGACTGCTTTATACAATTTAGTCCCTCTAAATTTCTGCTTACAAAAACATATGTTCTTGGAGTGGGGTTAGTTCCTGTAGCATTTTCTGCAATTTACAGTCATTGTTTCATATTTTTAAAAAATGTCTCAAAAATACATTTTGTTAAGTCTAGCTTTGCTCTTGGTAAACTGATTGTAGCAATTCCTTGTAGTTTTTCCAAAGACAAAAATTAACATTCTTAAGACTACTGATGCCTTATTTCTGGAGTAGAAATAAAAGTATTCTATTGCTGGAGAATCAGTTGTATTTGCATGTAGGCAAATCAAGTGCATTTTTCAAAATATGGTCAGAAAGGGCATAAAAAGCCCTTTTTGGAATTCTTGTGGGAAGAATTGATCAATGGTGTTAGTCCTAATGGCTTCAGGTCTTTACTGAATTGTATGCAGTCAAATTCAGTAGTTAGATGGTCAGACTTTATTTAAATGTTCAGCACTGTGGCCTTTATCAGAAAGCAGATCTATTTTATATATTATTCTACTAGCAGGAAGATAAAGTCCTTATGGACATAGAGGGCACTAAAGAGTGCTATATCTTAATATTTTAATGCCTATAGAATTTGATAATTACACAGCTGGCAAGTATAACTTCCTGTTGGTAAAAGAATATCTGATTTTAAAAGTTCCTTTCATCCCCTTGGTTTGGAAGTGTTGTGAGGGGAACAAAGGTATAAAGCCCATGTTGAACTTGGGAAGACACTAATGCTGTATTTTTTTTCTATCTTGGACATGACACTTATTTGAAAGGCTATTTATCCATTATTAAAAGAAAACAATGAGAATTTATTTAAAAACAGGATGTGTAACACTGTGTAGAATAATTCTACTAATTTGTTTCTAATAAATAAGCATTAAAGCAGGGGGGAAATCCCAAAATTTCAGTAACAGAAATGTATATTTGAAGAAAAAATACAGCTTACCTATTGATAAAATGATCCAAATAATCATGCTTGCTTTTCTAGGAAGTAACACTTCTTGTTAACCTGCAAAATTATATCTATAGTATGCATATGCTTGATGACTTTGTGACAGCCACGTTTTATACAAATTTAACAGCTTAGTATTTGACAAATATTTTCAAGTCTACACACTCCAGTGGCTTTGTGCTCTTAATAAATTGATTAGTCCAAATAGAAATGTTCTCACTAATTTGTATGGTGGAATCTTAATGTTGCGGTAAATTAGTTTATACTAATCAGTTAAAAAATTTAAATGTCAAGGGAGGATTAAAAATTTAAAATATAATTAAAGCTTGAAAGTATACTAGCTTGCTGTGTGTATCTTGTGTCATTTTTTTGCCATGTGTAGTGCTGAAAAGTGTCTCTTGTGTATAGCTGCCTTGGCTGTCGAAGAGCTTGGCTTTGAGCGATTTCATGCATTAATTCAGTAAGTAATATGTTGGAACATTTAAAATACAATATTTTGAAGTTACACTAATATTCACAGCCCTGAAAGGGGTATGTTGAGAAACTTTTTGTGTGTTACAAACCAGGTTAAACTTGGATTTCAAGTTTTGGTTTGGGGGTTTTGGTAGTTTTTCTTTGCATTTTACCATTTAAAATGGAATATCATTTTGAGCATAAGCATTAGAATAAAACTGGAGCAATGTAATGTGTGAAATTGGCCAAATAACTTGTGCATTTCCAGCATATGAACACAGCTACTTTTTTGGGTGTAAATACAGAGCTTACAGTTCTAGTGAGTTTATCTTTAAAGGTAACAGCCTTTTATTTTCACAGTGAACAACTATAATCATTATACAAATATATCCCCAAAGAGGAAATAAAGAGCAACAGAATTTCAAAAAACACTTGAGATGGAAAATGTTACAAATCAGAACTAAAATAACTACTGCTTATTGTACCAGTAGTAATTATAGTTTGTTTTTCAAAACCAGTGTCGTATGAGGAAAGAAGAAAGAGGATATAAAATTATCGTAACCTTATCTGATCAAAATTTTCTGTCCTCCCCCTCCCTCCCACTCACCTCCTTGATCTTTGGACTTGTGGTACCCACTTCAGTTTTTCTGTCTTTCTCACTGGAAATGAATGCTTTGGCTTACGCCTTTATAGCAAGGGGAGGGATGGATTTCAGATCCGTCTTTGCCTTGCATTCCTTGTACGCCTTGTATACTCTATTGACAATGAAAGGTAGTTTAAAAATCTCAAGTGTTAGCCAGAGTAAACCCATCTATGGGTGTATTTTTGCAGATGTTTGTTTCTTTTTTAAACAAGACTTACTAAAAGTGTCCAAGAAATCAAAAAGAAAATAATGTACCTGTTCGTGTAAGATAAGCAGAGAGTGCAATCTAGTTTGAATTACTCAATAAAAACTAATGTTTGTGTTCTGAAAAGCAGTATTTAGCTCTAAATATCCCAAGAAATAGAAAGGGTATTACTTCACTGGAGTCGTGATGGATCTCTTCCTTTCCTCTGTTTTTATTTCACTTTTTTTCTTTTTAAGCATATGATGACCTGGTGTTACGTTATCATCCAGGCAGCAACCCTATTATACAACCAGATGGTTTCCCAAATGTGGTTTTGAACATTTTGCTTTTTCCAAAGCTAGAGTCTGACAAAATCAAATTCTCATGGGAAATGTAATAATTACTTCAAAAGTCTGCAAGATAGTCTTACCTGGTTAAGTGGAAGTTTTTTTCCTCCACTAGACTTAATGTCTTTCAGAACACTATATAATGCAAATGTTATTTTGGTGACATATAGTCTATTCAGAGTTTCAATAACAGTTTTGTAGAATTACTGGTTCAAGCCACTCAGCTCTTTCATAAGTGTATGTAACTTTATGGTTAGTGTTTGCATATAAAAACTACGTTCATTTTTGCACATTGCTCCAGAATTATTTATCTTCTCCTGATGCGTAAATACTAATGACTCTGTGGCAGTTACAGTAACTCCAGAACAGCTACTGTGTCATTCTGTATATAACATCAGATTTACTCTGCTTTTACATGTTTGGTATTAGTAGTTCTTGTTTGTGCTTTGTGCACTATTCTAATGCTTCATCTAAATACATTCTCCTTTCTGTTGATTTTTTTCTGTCTTTAGCAAACGAGCATTCAAAAGCTTCCCTGAGCTGAAGGATGCAGTTTGGGATCAATATTCAGTGTGGACAAACAGATTTGGAGTATTGCTCTTTCTGTATTCTGTAATACTGACAAAGGTTTGTGGGTTGTTTGATATTTTTTGTGTGTGTGTGTTTGGTTTAGGTTTTGTCTTAAGAGGAAGTTTCATCATATAACCCTTTTTCTGTAAAAGGTGAATGCTAAACTGATAAACTAAGCCAAATCTAGATAAATAGATGGAATGGTATCTTCATTCATGTTGCAGTACATTTCCAGCATAAAATCTTGAGTAGCTCAGTTTTGGGGTTTTTTTGGTTTTTGGTTTTTTGTTTTCCCCCTGATCTGGTAGAATTACAGACTTTGGAAATATTCTTCCTTGTATATCCCTAACATCTCTTATCAAGAGCAAGAAGTGTGTTTAGGTATCAATTAATATAAGAACATCAGCCTCTTAATGTTTTACTATTGCATTCTGTTGTTGTAAATGTTGCACTTCTTTCCTAAAGAGAGCAAAAATGTTTGTAAATTTTCTGCAGGGTATTGAAAACATAAAAAATGAAATTGAAGATGCAACTGAACCATTGATAGATCCTGTTTACGGTCATGGAAGGTAAGCTGCAAAATATGGTTGCTAGGAGTTAAAGTAGATTAGTGGCCTAATTTTTTATGTGTCTGTAACTGATCATTCATTTAGAAATTATTGACATTGTGGCAAAGATTCAATTATAACTTTATAATAGCTTGAAGCAGCACTTAACATAGTGTGCCTTTTTCACTGCTTACTCCATTTAGTGCATAAGTTCTGAGGAAATGCTTCTGTTATTGCTGAATTTTCAGAGGAATAATTCTCAAATTCAGGGCTACATTTTTATATCAAGTTGTTGATTGAAAAAGTGGAGATCATATTGGGGTTGCTGAATTGCAAATATACACTAATTAAAGGAATATAGTTAGAGAATAGCTGCTCAGCTGTCAGAATAATACAGTAATTTTTTCATTTGTTAGAGACAACCACTTTTTCAGAAATAAATTGTATGTCCCTTTTAATAGGCTATTTCTTTCTGTTATATAGCCAAAGTTTGATTAACCTCCTGTTGACTGGGCATGCTGTTTCTAATGTGTGGGATGGAGACAGAGAATGTTCAGGAATGAGTAAGTTGATTCTAGTTTATACTTGTTCATAATTTTTAATGTACTATGAGATGCTGACCTACAGATTTGGAATATGCTCTATTTCTGTTTTGATAGTCTTCTTGTTTACTGTCCTTTGATTTAAGCAGACCTCAGGTGGAAATAAAACATACTTGCACAAAATCTCTGATGTTAATGTCAGTGAATACAGGGTTGTCAGCTACAGATTGAAATGATAAGGTACCTGATGACCTGGATGATGGAAGGGAGTGCAGTCTGCAAGTGGGGAAGGTTGGTCACACTGGAGGCAGGGCCACTATTTGGAGCAGCCATATCAGGCTACAGAAATGGACTGACAGGAACCTCATGAAACTCACCACAGTCCTGCATCTGGGATGGAATAAACCCATGCAACAGCACAGGGCAGCACTGGCTGGCTAGGAAGCAGATTTGTAGAAAAGGACCTGAGCTCCTTGTGGACAGTGAGTTGCACGAGTCATGTCGCAAAGGCAGCCAGCTGCATCTTGGGCTGCATTAGGAGGAGAGTAGCCAGCAGGTGGAGGAAAGTGGTGGTTCTTTTGCTCTGGTGCTTGTGGGACAGCTCTGGAGTGTTGTGTCCGGTTTTGGGCTCCCCAGTACAAGAAAAGCATTGACATAGTGGAGCAAGTCCAGTGGAGGGCCACTGTTAAATCAGATTATGATCAATCTGAATTGTTCTTGCAGCTTTCCTTTGTATTGGGATAATTTGCTGTTCTGCAATTAATGTATCTTTTTTGAAATCTTGCAGCTCACTCCCTCATTTGTCTTTCAGATTATCTTTCTGGTAGACCTTATTTATTACTTACCTAAGTTGGAATTTTTTTCTTTTCCGAGAATAGCAAACTCGCTTTTCACACAGTAATATTTCACATTTAGGTTCTCAATCAATTCTGCCCTAAAAATCCAGAACCAGAACTCCCATAGAAACATTGGTCTCTTTTTGGGGGGGAGAGGAGGAACAGAAAATAATCTTTAGTACATTTTAAGAATCTGGTATTGTATGTCCTGTTAGTTTTTCACCAGTCGAATAATTGGACTTAACTACTGTTGGGAGCCCTCCATTTTCTTCAAGTCCTTGGGGTAATTACAGTCAAAACCAGTTTGTTTGCTGTCTTAAGTCTATAATCAGTATCTATTACAAAGTGATTTTTGTAGTCTACCAAAAAGAAGGACAAAGAAGAGCTTGTACTGTTCACAGCTTCTTAGGCAAAACTGAATTTTGGATACATTGTCACATTTCCTTTATCTATCAATCCTTTCTGTCATCTTTTCTTCTCTCCTTCAATCAATTATCCTGTATTTTGACTCTTTGGCTGCAGCCTTCAGCTTCCTTTCTGCAAGTGCTATGAGTTTCTCATGTAGAAGGGTTGCAGGTGTCAAAATAACAAGAACAGAATGTGTTTGCTAACTGTTTTCTGAAGGTGGCTTTATGTGTGTTTTTCTGGTTTGGTTACTGGTCAGTTGCCTTAAATTCCTCTGGTTGAATGACTACAAGGTGGGAGGTTTGGCATCAGTGTTGTACAGAACTGATGGCCAGTCCTGCTTGATTTTTCCCTGTGTAAACTTAATGGAAAGAGATTTCAGGTACTTCTGTGATTAGGTGTAATCGGTAGGTGAACTTCTGAACCTGAGGGGCAGGAAAGGTATCCCTGGGCATGGTGGAACAGATGTGCTAAAGAACTTGCAGAAAGCAGCAGATGTGATGTGGTTCATGGCATATTTGCAGGAGCAGCAATGAAACAACAGTGAGAAGTTTCAGCCACAATGCAAGAACAGGAAAAATGCTGGATAGGTGATGCTTATCATAAGCGAACACATTTACTGAATTGAATATTCAGAATAGCTCTTACTCACCTTACATTTTTATTCAGAAGTTATTCTTGCTCAACTCTTTAAATAGGAATTTTTAATTAATAAGTAAATCTTTAAAATCATTTTAAAGCCATTTTAAAGTTACTGTCAGTAATTTTCAGTGACAAAGAACATACTGAACTGCAAACTTGAGGAATTACCAGGTAGTTTGTAGATGATACTCTCAGAGCTCTGACTCTTATGGTATTGCATATCCCAATAGGGCAGGAGTTATTAAGTGGAATCTTTCATGGCCACCACTGATACAAATACCAGTGAAATGATCCCTCTTCTTTGACTATCTACATATTCCTCTTTAAACCTTTCTTCTTACTCTAATCTCTTCTCTTGACATGGTTATCCACAGTAAGAAGAAATGGGAAGGTAGATTTTTTTTTTCCCTCCTTTTTTAAAGATTGTCATTCTTAGCATGAAGTGTAGCAATTTAATATGAATACAAATAATGCTGTAATTGCTTTTTCTTAGCGCCAAGAATTTGTGGGGTTCCACGTTGTCACTAGGTGGCGATGTTCCGATATGGCTGGTAATGCTATCATGACATTTTAAAACCATCATTAGTTTGGGCCTGACTTTTTTTTAAAGGCTCAGGTTTTCTCCCTTATTAGAAATTTGAGTACTTTGCAAAAGCCTTTTTAAAAAAAGGAGAAGCTAACTTTCTGACAAGAGACATATGTATTCATTTTCTTAGATGATCTTTGGTGTTACCAGATCTTTTCCAGGAGTGTTTTTTCTTTCTGTGGGGTGAAGATACTCACAAGGATGAAGTTTGATTTAGGGCAGCTAGTCTCCCCTTGGTTCCTCGTAAGTCATCTGAGAGTGATTTAGGCTTTTGTGTCTGTCTTCTCTGTTGACTAATTCTGAAGGAGGCATGAGTGGACCAGTGACTACAGGCTAAAGCTAACCTAGTAGCTAGTTTCAGATACATGATCTATGTAGTTTGACTACTAGCTATTCAGGATATTCACACTCGGCGCTACTGTTGTAACCAGGATCCCAGCTCTCTCTAGTTATCAGTCAGAGTTCTCATTTAGTTATCTGTCAGGGGAACAAAATACTTAATAAACTGTGGTTTGGTTTTTTTTTTCTGAATAGTAAATATTATTTATGTGCAACTTTGCTGTTCTGTTCCAAGCATCAGCTCCTAAATCTGAAGCCTTTGTTTAGCAGACTGAATTTTTCATTGATTTTTTGTTAAAGATTTTTAAGAAATACATGTGATGTATTAAAATTATTTCTTTAATATACTGTTGCTTACTTCTGCCATTCATTTCCATTCATGGCACATATAAATGTGCTATTTCTGAACAATAGCTAGTTTGAAGGATCCATCACTAGTTTTTAAATTGGACTAGCTTGCCTGTGGCTCAGAGAAAGGATGAATTGTCTCAGCGTATGACAACTTATAGCAACATAGCTCTAAGTCAGTGAGGTAATGGGGTTCTGCAAAGTATTATCTATGCACCCCTGAATGTTTTAATTCCAAGCAAGTTCAAAGATAATCCTTGAAACACAGTTTCAGATCAAAGAATTCTGCACTGCAAGAGAGGCTTTTAATATGTACAGCTGAAAACTCTAAGGAAGGAGTTGTACTTCCAGGCCACAAAGGTAGTGAACAAGCTAGTGTTTATAAGTTTTGGGGTTTGTTTTTTGGAGTCGGGGTGGTTTTTTTTTTTTTGGCTTAACAGTAGAGGAAAAAGTTAACCCACTACTGTAATAACTTCTGCACTGTTGCAAAATTCAGTGAGGTAAACTTGAAGTTGGTGAAGGAAGCATGGCATACCATGCCTAACGCTGCAGCTGCAATGAAATATAGAATTGATTTCTGGAAGTCCAGAAATCTTTTAAATTTAGAACAGTTTCTTTCACTTGCTAATGGTCCTGAGGCCATCATAGTTTTATGCTGTTGTACGTGGATGATCAATGTTAAAAAAAATATAGTTGAGAATTAGTGTTTTAGAAGGAACTTTAAATACAAAAGTCAATGTTCTCTGAAAAAAAGGAAATACAGATCTTGTTAAATTGATCGTGGTGTATGTTCCCATGTGTATTTGCAGGATCGGGTTTGTGCTGCTCTTTGTTTAGACAATGTTTGGGGACCTAGCAGGGCAGTTTCAAGTAGACAGTACTTGTGCTGTTCAGATGATGTATATGTAAGCCCAGAGCTTCTTCAAATCACAGAATCACAGAATGGCAAGGGTTGGAAGGGACCTCGGGAGATCATCTAGTCCAACCCTCCTGCTAAAGCAGGTTCACCTATAACTAGTTTCTAAGCTTGAATTTTGAAGTACTTTCTCATTCTTTATTAGAGAGCCTCAAATAAGGCTCTGTAATTGCTCTTCCAATCAGTAGTACACAAATATTTCAGCTGTTCCTGACAACTGTGTGTGTTTGAGAGCTGCATGGTACATTAAGTGGAAGTCAGTACAGAAAATCAAATTGAGCAAATGATTTCTTTCCTGATAACAAAAGTATTATTTGCAAAACTATGTTTTATTAATCAGAATGTGAAATGATTAAGATAAATATAGCCAGGGAACTCTTAAAAAAAAAGGGGGGAGGGGAGGAGGGAGGAAAGGAAAGAAAGCTACATATATGCATATGCATATATGCATACATTTTTTTCCCTTTCAAGACAGCTGTTTTTAAAATTTTCTGAGAATAATTTTGGTGTAAGGTACAAGTACTTCATCTCCTAATAAATCCAACAACTTTTGAAAAGAGGCTATCAACGGTAAACTTTTAAAACCATCCATTTGGTTCTTCTTATTTTATAGAGAAGGAAATTATTAAACTTTGTTGTTTTTTGACTACGCCTTGATGATTTGCCATTGTTGCTGAAACTGCACATCTTGAAAAATTGTTGTTACTTGACCAATTCTGAAAGTAAGAAAAATTGCTTAAAAGAGGCTTTGTAGATTTTTCTTGAATAAATTTTGTGTTTTGTTTTGAACAGAACTTCTTGGTATACATAAACAGGCAACAGTAGGCTTTTTGACATTGATGGAATCTCTGAGATATTGTAAGGTAAGCCATTTTCTGCGTCATTTAAATATTTTCTTTCATTAAGGTGTTGTGGGCAGAATTGACAGTATTACTATAAGCTTCACTGTGTACAGTTGGAGATATTAAAGAACTTCAGAACTCTGTTCAACTTCAAATTAAAACAGAATAATACTATGCTGAAACAGATATAAAATTGTTAAATGTATCTGAGTATCAAATGTTATTTCATGCTATTTAAGTTAGCACTTTATTGCACCAATTTCATATAGCTAGTTAGAAGCTTATGTTTCAACTTGCATTAAGCATTATTTTAGTAATGTAGATGGTTATAATACTGCGAAGCCTCAAAGTGAATTGCGAATTGCTATTGTGAATGTTGCAGTTTTATTGTTCTGTTTTTATGCTATCACTGTCTTCCATTTAAAATAAATAGCCATAAGTAAAAATTATAAAACTACTGTTAAGTAAATATATTCTGAACATAATATATTTAAGACATAGAAGTTACTTTATGTATTTAACTGTGAATATCTGAAAGTAACTGAGTGCAACCTAGTCCACATTGTTTCTTCCTGTTGTGACACAAAATTTCTTGATTTAAGTTTTTTATTAGAGAAATTTTGTGCTTTGCAAATACTACTTTTGAAACAGCATTAATACTCTTAATTTCAAAAGGCTTTTTTGGTTGTTCTTTGCTTCCTTTTCAATCTCTATTGAATTTCTTTAACTTACCTTACAGTTAAAGAGGATTGTGTGGTTTGCAGAACGTTGGTATATTGATTGTAACTAACTGTCCCTTCATTTATTAAATTAATGTCAATTCACCCAAAACCAGCTAATAAGTCAAGTGGACTTCTAGCTCATTTAGCATCTGATTATGGTGTTAAGCATAGGAGTATTTACTCATGTGCATCTCTCCCAAGTTTGAAATAAGGGATATTGTCAGTACCACTTTTCACTGATGTCTTATTTCAGTTAATTATCATAAGTTGTATTGTTTTCCAAGTCAAACAGGAATCAGTGATCAAAATCAGAATATAAATATTTTACCCTGGTTTGTCATTTTATTCAACATTTATATTAGTTTTCAGAGCAGTTGGGACTTCACTAACTGAATTGTCATTAACTTCATCGCTAACTAGACGAGTTTTCTGCATTTGCTTTATGTTTCTGATTTTCTTGTACCTTTTTAGGTTGGCTCCTATTTGAAATCTCCAAAATTTCCCATTTGGATACTTGGTAGTGAAACACACCTCACAGTCTTTTTTGCCAAGGTATGTTAGATATGATTTTTGGTAACCTCAGGCAGATAAACACCACATAAATGCAAAGTTCAGATCTTGCCACAATGTGAGTTTCATGTGGATTTAATGTAAAAATGTAGTCACCAAACCTTTCAATTAAGCCTTCCCTTGGAGGCAGAGTTGTGCAAATGGTTTAATGATATCTCATAAATTTTAGTGAAGTCTTTTTGTTCTAGCTTAATTTATTGGGCTGGGGGAAGGGTAAGCTTTAGAACACCATAATTGGGATAAGTACTGTCTTTGGGCTGAAGATCACACTCTACAGCTTAAAGTGAAAGTAAAAAAAAAAATAACTAAAGCATGTAATTGGGCTTAAGTTCTCTTGTACTGCTGCTGCATGAAATAGTCCTAAACAGTGACAGCTGAGTCAATTCCTAGTTTTAACGGAAGTCTAGCAGTGGCTCAGCAGTTTCCTCCATTTCTAAAATAATAGAGATTTTTATTCTATTTACATGGTCTTCATCTCCACATCTTGATTGTCAAAACTCATTTGGTATGTATAGAAATATTATTAGCCTGCTTTTATTACAAGGAATTGGAGATAGAAAGAAATACTTAAGAAATAATTTCTTCCTTAAAACAGAAATTTTGATTGAAGCACATCTTATTGAAGAGAATATCAAATACCAGTAGTTTTTCTTCCTGGGACTTAGCTGACCTGTCACCAGCCAAATAATTATTTACAGATAGATATTTTGGAGGCAGCCATGCAGACACAAGTTGAAATGTGGTGGATAATCTCCTATACAAAACATGGAAACATGAGAATACTCATCATAATGTTTTGATCGGGTATCACCCACTTCAGTGGAAGTGTTCTTTCTAGATGAAAGAAAACAGAATCTGGAAACATCTGAAATAAATCTTCACCTCATATCTTCCATATTTTATTTTCTAAGATAGACTGTACTGAGCAAAAATACTAGTTTGTTCTGTAATGAGTTGGAAAGGACATGCAAACATTTGTATTAACTAAATAGTTAATTCTTCAGAACTCTGATACTTAAGTGTATCATGATAGAGCTGAAAAAACTTGTATGAATAGGTTGCGGGGGGGGGGGGCGCGGGGGGAGACGAGAGGGGAAATGTTAGCAGGGAGCCATAATTAGTACCAGCATATTTTCTTTCTTTCAATTACAACTGTGTGTGTATAAGGCTAGCAAGTTGGCTGATGCTCAGCAATCCAAATTTAACATTTACTGGAAAAAAGAGTGGCTGTTACTCCTAGTGGTCATGGACTCTGCGTTTGCAACAAGGTAGATTTTCCCCTGAAAAAGTGGATATGTAGGTTCTTCATAGGCAACTAAATCCAAGCAGCCATCAGTTCTGCCTCTCCCTGCCCTCCCTTCCTTTCAGTGAATAAGAATACTTTCAAATGGCCTCAGGCCAACAAAAATAAACAAGGAAGCTTTCATCTGACATGCTAAGTATCCCTGCATGCTCTGTCAGATTGTGCTAATGCAAATAGACAGTATTGTAAATGTCTTCTAAAAATCAGCTTTAAGTTACAGTCCTTTTTTTTTTTTTTTTTGGGGGAAAAGGGGGGGGTGTGATGCTCTGGATCAAATGCTGTATTGGTTCTTGGTCATTTTTATGATACTCGTAACATGGGAAGTTATGACAAGCTGAAACTATTCAGAACTTTTAGGAATGTCAGAGTGTAGTCAGACACTGTATAAAAGAATACCAACAGGTTGAAATGTTATGTGAAATATAACAAGGAAGTGTTTCAGTTCAATAGGAAGAACAGTAGCAAGTTAATAGCTGCTTTCTAAATACTGTCTGCTGACATGCAAACTCACATGGTCTGGAAGTTTGAATTCAGACTCTTTGAAAATGAAAAGACAGCATGGAATAAGTGTCTGTCTGGTGACTTCAGGTGATTGAAACTGTCTATGGGGACGCTTTGGAGCTGTGCAAGTTTTTCAAATATTCCCTTAGTCTGTTCCCAGGTCTTGGAGCACACAGACCACAACAGAACTGGCTGTCCATTTTCAGTTACAGCATTGTAGCATTTATAGACTTGAAGAATCAGATAAGCAGAGGAAACTCCTGGCTGAGACACCTGAATAAGTTACAAATTACTGCTTTTCAAGGAAAGTGTGGCTGTTTTGCTGTGTTCGGACTCTACTTACGGGTTTGGATTACGTTTTTTTATTTTTCTAACTTTGATCACTGTAACCTGTCCTACATACTCTCAGGGCCTTTCTTCATCATCCTTGATAGTATTGTCTCTTGGAAGAAAGAACATTCACTTCTCTTCCTAAATAATCTCTTTGATCGAAGTTCAACAGAGGGACACCTGAACAAACACTGACACTGCTATAGGAGATCCTGAATTTGGGTCAGTGGTGTTTAACAGAACTGGGCTAAGGGGGAGTGTTATTCGGTACAGCATTTAATCTCAGAACACCAACAGAGAATGTCAGTGGCCATGAAGGAAAATAAGATGCATGTGTAAAAATTCAACCATTACTAGTGTGTGTTAACAGCTCTGGTCTCTGCAAAAGTAACCAATGTACATCCAAATAAATTATACTTCTCCTTTAACTTAGGAACTCTTCTGCTTTGGGAAGGTAGTGAAAAATATCTATGCCCTTCCTTTTGTTTTTTGCTCCTATGACCATTGAATGCTGGTAATCAGATTTTGAAATTCTTTCTTCATCAGACAAGAAATCAAAATCAGGATTTTGAAGAATTACAGTTCAGGAAATGGTTACAGATCGTGTAGTTTGAGTCTTTAGTTTCCATGAACAAGTGGAATTGGTTCTGGTTGAGACAGTCTGGATATCTGGTAGGAAGAATATCGATGCATGAGGCAACTGCAGAAATAACTTCTGGACTAAAGTAGGGTTTAAATTTTCTGTGTGCTGATTAAGGGCAGGGAGACAAATGCTGCTATGTTCTTGACAATAGCTCTGACCTGGCTAAATCAGCAGTGAATCTTCAGATATTTCTATTAGCTGTTAATTTAAGAGCTCCCTTCTGCAGGAAGAGATCCCTTCCTAAAACGAATGTTAGAGCAGGGTGTTTCCTGTGGGATCTGTGGGCCCCCAAAGGGAATTGAAGGTACTTTACTGGTTTCTTTAAGCCTCACAGTGTAAATGCTATTGCTAGATGAATTTAAATTATTCTGAATAATGCAGTATTTCATAAGGGTTGTTGTCCAAATAAGTTTCCTAGCAGAAAGGCCAAGTCTCTTGAGAATAATGGTCTCATAGTTGGCAGGGGGCACCTCAAAATAAAATACTTCTGTAAGGTATCTACCCTATTCTAGGTTTGCATGATCACAGAGCATAACTTTGAAACCATATTCTGCTCTTTGTGGGTCTGCTCAAATTTTACTTTTGCATTAATTTGTTCCTGCTACAGAAGTGTGTTTCTATGAATGAGCACTTCTGGGCAGTTTCTTTGTTTATTGTTTGTTTGGGATGTTTTCTGTGAGAAAACTTGTGCTTTTTTTAATTCATGTAAGTGATTTTCACACCAGCATTTATCACAGTAACTCCTAGATTTTGTCTAAATGTTTCATTGTAATGCAACAGTGTATAGTGGCATGTTTGTTTTTAATGAAACAGTTTACCCAAAGTCATGGTGCCTTTATTTTCTCTAAAGATAACAGATCTGGAGCACTGTCAGTTGTGAAGTCTCTGTATTTCTATTACTCATTTTTTTTAATTAGAAATGTAGTTTTGGCTTTAAGTGGAGGTAGCTTTCATGATAAACTTTGGCCATCGTATGATTTCTGGCTTTGCTCAGGAAAAACATTTCTGTCTCCTTTTATTTTCTCTTTTCCCACATTGTTGGAATGAGCAGCCAACTACAATAGCTGCAAGGAAAAATCAGATATCTCTGTCTCCTCTTAGTTTTTGATGGTCTGTACTTTAGTTGTACTAAAAGAATTTTTTAACAGTGGAGAAACCAAAGCTCCTCAGAGTGGCTATACCAACTTTCTACAGGACGTGTTCTTTTTCATGTCTTGTGCACAGTCTGGGAAAGAACAGGTTGTGGAGAAGCCAGGTATGCCCTCTCCAATCCAAGAGATAAAGAACTAATTCTGGTTTTGCCGCCTCCCGTGACATCCTTTCAGGCCTACAAAGTGTCTTGGAGAACTCAACTTCCAAGAAGAGCAGGGATATGCAGAGGACAACAGAAAGGTTGAGTGAGATGGCTGAGGTGTACATGTCTGTGATAGGCAGGTGGAGTTCATCTGCAGAGCTAGAAGGTTAGCACTCATAGATCATCGTGCCATAAGAAATCCAGTAATAGATGTGACAGAGGCCAAATGATATTCTACTGCAGTAAACTGGAAACACTGTGATTGTGACATACATTGTTACATCCTAAATCAAAGAGAGTCAAGAGACTGCACTAAAGTTTTCAGGATTTTAGTGGGCCTGACTTGGATTTTCTGATTTTAGGGTTGGTGATCCGGGATCATCATTCCATCTTCCAGAGTCAGGTAGGACTCCAGTTACTCAGGGTTTTGGGCTTTCAGGTATTATTAGAAGGATGGAGTGTGATCTGAGTCCCTGCCACACAATTATAAAGAGGCCTTGAAACAGAGATCCAGCTATATAGATTTTTTTTTTATTTTTTTTTTTAGCCTAGCACCGTAACTAAAAATGTGGAGCTAAGAGAAAGCCATAACCATGGAATCTAAGGTCACATGATTGACTTTTATCAAGACTGGAGTGCAATAATATACCCATATATGTTGAGGAAATTCCATGTGAAAAGTACTAAAGAACATTCTGAGTTGTCTTCCTGTTCTTGAGGTTGGGTGGTAAAGATGTTGATGTCTTTGAACACTGGAGAAACGAATCTTTGGGCAGTGGTAGGCATTTAGACAACTTGTGGCAAAAACTCTGAACTGAAAACGTTCAGGAATTAAGTCAAGGTCCTGTAATGCTTGTATTGCTCTTGTCAGAAGTGCTGTGCATCCTGTAAGAATAGTAGCAATTACGAGGACTTACTTCTCAGATCATAAAGAGGTAACTCAGTCATGAGGTTTTGCATTATTTGTTCTTGGAGTTGAGACATAGAAATTGTGATATAGAGGTCATTAAACTGAGAGACATGAGAGACTGAATGTTAATCTAACCAATTATTTGGGATTTACATGCTAAAAGAATTGTATCCGCTGTGTTTACCCCAATTCTCCGACTAATTTCAGTCATTTAGTCATATCTATATGTTCTCTAAATTTTTAGAAAATTTCTAACATTCATCCCATTATATACGGCTTTCACAATGATCATTTAAGGACATTGTTCATGGTTGGCTGATACAGACCATGAAATGTAATTGTATATGCCCCTAAGCAAATGAGTAAATTACTTCCTTTTGGGAAAAGACTTCTTATCCATCTGCTTTCTTTCAGAGAGGGAGGTTCAGGTTTATATGTGAAGTAGTTGAGAGGAAGGCTACTGAGATGATACCACTTTTCATGTGTTTCTTTGAATTGTTCCAGTTTTTGTGTCACTGAATTCTTTGTTCTGAAATGTTACACGTTTTGATACTGTTTGTGCTGAGGTAGATGAGAAAATGACTTTGTACTGACTCCTTGCACGCGGTTTCCAAGCCTAGATGAATACTTGTAAAATGGGGCGGGAGGAGTAGTTCTAGCAGTTCCAATAGGAACCTTTGATCCTGCAAAATTTGGATCTAAAAATTCAAAATAAAACACTACCATACATGAGACACCCTTTGAAACAAAGGAAGGAAGGAGGGATGAAAGAAAGAAGAAAAAGGGAAGAAAGCCAGCGCACTGAGGAGAACCTTTTCTAGATCCACAAATGAAAACTGAAGGAATTTCCTATCAACTGCTAAGCTCTCTATTTAATATATTGTAGGAGCACTTCTGAATTGGAAAATGTACAAAGAAAATATGCTTAAGTAATGAACATGAATATCACATTAACCATTTTTAGAGAAATTGTATTCCGTGATAATTTCAAGTCTATTTTAAATACAGTTAGGAAGCAAAGTGATTCTAACAGTCATCTATTTATTCAGTTTTCCAACATCCTAGTTCCTTTCAAAGCATATGCGCTGTTTACTTTCCATTTGCTGAGTTTGCAGTTCAGTTGGTGAAGAAACAAATCATTTTTTTGTCTGATTTTTAAAGATTAGCAGTAGGCCATGGAACATATTTGAGACTAATGTGCAGTCGTCTCCATGAAACTATATTTTTACTATAACTTGAATGATACATTGTTTCTGAAAGTTAGTTAGTGGTTTTTTAGTGGAATAGGTTGTAGTGGTGAATGTGTAAGGTACCTGATGTGAAAAATGCACAAAGCAGTATAGAAATGGTGGCTCATTTACTGTGCAGGCTCATGTGTAGGCAGAGCTGTCCCGAGGAGTACTTTTTTCCTTTTGCTTATGTTAGAATGAATGACTTCTGCATGTAAACTGAAACTGGGGGCTGGAAAGTAATGGATTGGGCCCTACCCCGTAAGAGTACTTATTAGCATCTCGAAGGATTTGTAGCCTCCTGTTTCAGGAAGAAGGGTAAGAGCAACATCTAGTTGGTATGTATGTTAGTCTAGCGAATGAAAGGCTGATTTTGCAAGAAACACATTTTAGTTTTTTCTTTCTTTTTGGTAGTATATGCAGAGTGGCTTGCAAATAGTCAAAGATGTTGCAAAATGCAATTGTATCATTGATAGGTCATTGTATCAAGTAAATTCAGAAAGTCAACTTACCACATAGAAACAAGGGCTGAGAACATCATTGTGTTGGTTCCAGCTGTATTTGATACAATGGGGAAGATACTGAGCCTGAGTAATCACCTGATGAGTAGATAACTGTTTTTCAAATTTGGAGAAATAGGCATCCTGGCTCATTATTAAAATATGATGAATAAATTGATAGAGTTTTTAATAGTAGTGCAGTTTTTAAATACCAATCACATTTATATTTATAGAAACATGTTGCATAAAAAAAGTTATTCCTAATTCCAAATCAAGTGAAAAACAAAATGCTGATGGCTTTTTCCTCCATCATTTGCTGCTTCTCCTAGTCAGGTGCCCTGGTCTTTCCAAGTCCTACTCAATTCTGCCACAATTATGCGTTTTCAGCTACATTAAATAGTGAAGTATTGTTTATACTGTTGCTCAGATAGTGATGCATTGGGATACCGCCATCCAGGGAGTACTGACCTGAAGTTTTCTTAAACATACCTATCTTAATATAATGTGCTCTCATATGTTGCACTATGATTTTTTTATTTTCTGTTGGTCACAAAGGGTATCCAACTTACTCGATGCATTAACATTTACCAGTTGCTGTCTTGATTCTGCATTTGACACATGCTATGTTTGCAGCTATTCCAGTCTACTGGTAATGCTCTGAAATTAGGTATTGCTTATATATATATGTCTTTGCATAATTGATTTACAGACCGCTTCCTTCCATTGGGTCATTGCTACTGAATATCATGCAGCAAAACTTAGAATCCTTCTGATGTCTGACGGCTTCCAAGTTGTGTATGCGTTAGCAGTTAGCTCACAGTAGATCTTGGCCTGAAAAATACACCTCTGCTTCAAAAGCCCTTTTCTCAATTGGATGTTTATACTTGGCTTCTTAGCGTTCAAAATGATTTTACACTTTAGCTTTCTTGGATACCTATTCGGATATTTTTCAAATTTCCCCAAAATAATAAAACTATCCTTTTTATTTGAGCACATATCCTTTTATTTGATAGTGGAGCAGGTATTATTACACCCTAATTAATATGTAGTTCATTCAGTATTTGTGAGTAGATGGAGGGGAGAGGCATAAACTTCTCTTCTATTCCCTTAAAGACTTCTAATGTCTTAACCCAAAAGCTTTGACTTTGATAAATTTAGTGCGCTTTCATTTCCTGCTGGTTTACAAATCATTGACTAGTATGCAAACAATTAGGAAGAAAATACAAGTTTCCTTAATAGGTAATCTGGCATGAAGTGACAAATGGAAAGTAGGGTGTTAGTTTCACGCAGTAGAATGCTCCTTTTCAGAAAGTATATAAATGCAATGGTATGCTCCAATTTTCACATCAGGCTTTGGCTTGACTGTATTTATGAAAGAGATAAGGCAGAGGTAAAAGATGCTGTTATAGGATGCAGCCTTAGCATATGGAGATGGAAAAACGCTGAGTTTAGTTTCCATTCTTTTTCAACAAGTAAATATACATGATTGTCAAAGTTTTTAAACCGATGCAGGTCAGGAAATAAACCAATTTAGGACAGCAAATATATAGTGGCAGGTTATCTTCATGGAATCATTCCAGAAATGGAATTTTAAAAGAGAAATTTTATTGAGTCTTTTCCACACAAAATTTTTTTTACGAGTCCCTAAATCTAATCCATTATCTTCCAAAATATGAAATTTAATATGTTTGTAGTATCACAATGAAGAGCCATGACAGGTAAGTAGAATGAACAACTTCTCCCATATTCCACGTATCCTCATATGAGGTAATAAGTAGAAATCGTAAACTGTGATAGTGCTAGGCTCACGCCATTCTTTGCTCTACAAGCCACCTTCCTTTTTATTTTATTTTATCTTCTAATTACAGCCTACTAACTGCATAAATCATTTACCAAATAATGATATTGGGAATAATATTTTACCCATTTCTAGTGAGACTTAGAATTGGAAATCTAGTACTCACTACATGGCAGAACAGCAGTTCCAGAATTAGCGTATGAACTGATGGTATGCCCATCGTGTCTTCCGTTTGAGAAAATGAGTCTGTATGAATGGCTGTTAATCTGTGCTCGCCTGTTACAAACAAATGTTCTAGATTGATTCTTCAGATTCTTTCTTCCCCTTAGAATTTTTCTTCCTGAAAAAGAAAAATGTCCTACAGAGCTTATGAATTAGTTTTAAACATAGTTATTGAATGCCTATTAAAGATATTTTAAAGTGAAGTTTTCTTGGGCTAAACAACAAGAAAATTGTTTTGTGGCCATTTTCCTTCTTTCTGTGTTTTTTTCCTCAAAATGTCTGAAGACCAGATGTTCTTTCTGAGCAGAGCATCATGTATCCTTGGGAAGTGGAAGATGGCATTTTCTTATTCTCTTTTCATCCTGCTTTATTCCCATGTTCCCAAACCCTACTGGGATAGATGCAGGGAACTGGAAACACTAAATAAGACTGCCAACATGACAACATATGCTTCAGTAATAAAAATATTCTTTAAAATAGTAACGGCTGTAGTCTTGTTCTGAAACTTTATGCCAAACTCCGCTTTTTGCAAAATTCCCCAACTGCCTAATGAACGTGTGACATGATAGTCTGAACTTGTGTAGAGAATCTGTAGGTTTCCAGGAGGCTTTAGGTAATTTTATAAATGGCAGGAACGTGGTTGAAATCAGTTTGGATTGTAGCTGTTGTTTGATCCACAAAACCTGTGCCAGCTGTTGAATCCCTGGGAACATTAGAGTGAATCCATACACAGCACCTGATCTCATCCTTTGCAACTACAATCGCAAATACCCTTTGCAATCCATTCCTGATCACTTTTTGAGAAGCATTCAAAACACAGTTTTTCATCCCTTTATTGTCTCCTTTCATACTGATAGCAACTGTGTTGTGTACAGAATAACATCTTTGACCTCTTTTGATAAGGCAGCTCTACTTTCAAGTTAGGATATGTGGATGAATGAATTGGAAGTCTAATGTGGAAGCAGGGAAAAAAAAATGAAAAAAAAGGCAGGGGGGGACACAACAGTCTATAGTAGAGGAAGCTTTTAACTCTTCCTAGCAGAGGTGAAGCACCTTTAGTGATATTTAAGACATTACCTTAATTTTCCATCTTTATTTCACTGCTTATATAACATCAGAAGTCACATTTGATTAGCTATCTGAATAATACATGTTTGCTTCTAAAACTGAGTAACTAATTTAAGTTCATTTTTTCTAGTGTTGGGGTTTTTTACATAAGAAGAGTACGACATATATTAATATATTTTCTCATTTTAACTTGTATTATAGGGAATCCAATGCCATTTTGGTCTACCAATTGATAGTTTAGGGAATTTTTATATGCGTATAAATTTATATGTGTACTTTAAAAATCACTGTTTTGTGTTACAGAGGGATGCCAAAGTTCAGTCTAAGACAAAGTTCAGTGACTGCTTCTGCGTAGTTAAGAAAACAAATGTAATTGGTGTGATATGAGATCAGCTTTGCTGTATAATACAGCTTTAAGGAGAGAAATAACAAGTTTTGTATAATTGAAGGAATAAGCTTAGTGTTTTTCATAGAAGCTAATTGTTCTATTCTGCTTCTACTGGAATTAGCTACCTGAAATACCAAATTAAAATATAAACATAAAAGGTGATACTGTTCCTATACTATGTGAAAATGTGTAAAGTTTGTGAATATTTAGTATTTTCTCCATACATGTATCAACACATGTGCGTATAAACATTCCCTAAAATATTACTTAACAGTACAAAATAACACTGGGCTGCATGGCATTATTAATATATTGTTTTCTTAATTACCATAGAGCTCATACATTTCACATGTAAAGCCATACGATATTGCTGTTAGAATAATTAGCCAGGCTAATAATTGTCCTTTAGAAACACTTTTATCATATTTGAGTTAAAATAGTTAATCTGGTCCATTTTCCAAAACATTTCGTCATTCTGGTTTGAAGCAAACCAGAGGGTTTACCTCATCCCAAGAGAGAACTATATGGTTTAAGTGGGAAACTGAACACTTGAAGCTGGTTTCCAACATTAAGTGCAGCTTTCAGTACTGTGAGAACTGTATCTAGGAAGATTTGAATTTCTGCAGTACATCTTCACTGGCTTTGAACTCTGCTATCAAATGTTCCACTTGTTCATTTCCCACATCCTTATTGTAATTGCCAAGTAGAGTTATTATGTGAATCCTCACCACGGGTTGTATAGCGAATGCTTCGTGTCTCTAGGCTGAAATAGTATTTGATATAAAAATAGTATCTAATACAGATATTAATTTAAGTAAATAAATGTAGCATGATAATAGAAGCTATCATTCATCTTGAGTGAATTGTATTGTGAAGGTTTTGGAAGTCATAAACCATGGAATTTGCACGCTTCCAGTTTGGTTCCTATTAGGAATAGTTTTCTGTTTGTATAGCACTGTATTCTGTCCTCAAAAAAACCAATCCAAATAAGGCAGGCAACAGGTAATTTTGAAAAGCTGCCCTTTCAAATCAAATTTGTGGCTGGAGGATAATATGTAATTTAGTAATTAGATAAGAATTCCAGTAAACTCAAATGTGCTGATTCCTGGTCTGTAATTCCAGTAACAAAGACTTTGTTCTGTGATGATGAACAAAACAAGTTAGTAACTGTGAATAAAAAAAATACTATATACCTATTCTTTATTGTTTTACAGTAATCTCTTGTAATCTGTCCTTCAAAGCAGGGAACATGGTGAAGCAGCTCAATTTTTCTTTTTTTTTTTACATGTCAACAAGTGAATTTTTGCCTTCTTGTAATGTTTTGAACTAAGCCACCCCAACATCTGTGGCAATGTAACTGTTAAACATGTATTCACCACAGTTTGAGCTTCTCTTAATTTTGAAAAATTGCAATGCTAAGGCTTTTTTTGTTGGCTGTCTCACTAAACCATCCTCTCCCACAGGAATGGAGCATATATTGTGGTTTCCATAACATAGCTGAGTGCATGTTAAAAGCCCTGCTCTCCAGGTGGATAGGCTGATAGTGTGCTCTCTGTTATTAATTCTTGCTCTTTGGTTTGTGTTTGTTTTTCCTCCACAGCCTCACCCCATCCTTGCATCAAGTAGGCTCCCTTTTCTGTTCAGGTAGCATGGGTGAGGGAGAAAAAAGATTTGAAGTAGTTGTCCGCATGTAGCTTTTCATTCTGCCCTGTTGAGGACTCTTTCATTTGCAGTACCAGCAAGGTACCGCAGGTACTGTAGAGTAAATGCAACCCTTTCACTCTTACTCACAAGGCAGAGTGCAACTGGAGCTAGTTAGCTTCCTTTCAAACACCTTGTTAAAAAAAATTGTTTACCGTGAATGTTTCTCCACCACCACCACCTCTACTCCTTGATGAACACTTTCAGATAAGCTATGTCATCTTTTGCCAGTCTGAATTACAAGGCCTGTATTTTATTTTCTGACCTATGATAGAACACATTGGGGGTGGCATGCTTCCTTTTGTGTCTTTCCCCTCTCTCGTTCAAGGAAAGGATTTTCTTTTGGCTTTTTCTGAATCCCAGATAGACCCAAAGGCCCTCTTTGAGGCTGAGGGGGATACAGTATATGATCTTTGACACCTGCCATTCCGAAGTGAAAGCAGTTGTGGCTGCAGAGCTCTAGTATAGTGACAGCAAAGTCAAGGACCTTTCCTTCAGTTCCTCCATATACAGCTCTCAAGCAGGAAAATCTTTTACTCCTTCAAGTATTCTGTGGGTATTTTCCAGTTGTTTGACATTTTTTAATGCCTTCTCTCATGAAAGATAAGATGCTGCAGAGCAATCTCATATTCCACCAGCCAGCACAAGAAGAGCATTGTAAGCAGTCTGTAGAGGACACTTCCATCACTGCAACAACTATGGGCAGTGGCTTTTCCAAACTATTGGTGTGGATCATGTCCCTGAACACAAATGGGAGTCTTGAACTACTCTTCATTGGCATCTCTCTGTTCAGAGCCAGACTGGTAGTGTTTCAAACTACATTTATGTCAAGTAATATAAAATGCTTTAGTATGGACTTTACAGGTGAGGGCCCTAGGATTTGATTTGCTTTATTGCCACAGCATAAATCTCCAACTCTGTCCCTTTTCAGGGACCCTTCACAACAGTTTGCCTAAACTGACAGTAGATGCCATGTTGGTGAGTATTTCCAGAACCACTAACTGCATACCTTGGCAGTCTCAACATCTGTTCAGTGGTGCCTAATAGGAAACAAGATCTATGGCCTTTCCATTCCTGTTCAATTCTTTGTATGACAGTAATGATGGCTTCCCATTTCAGATCTTAAGGACTTCCCTTGATTTGATAATTAGCTCCTAGGAAGACCTACAAGAAAACTGTTATTTAATTTCTAGCAATGCCCAGGTTCTGTTTAATTCTGCTTATTCTCAATGAGAATCAACAACTAAATTTTATTTTGCTGCAAGACTTTGAACCTATTTTTACTTCTGTAGTGACAATAGCTTTCCTACTTGTGAACTGCTACCAGTCTATGTTGAATTTTATTCTTTAGTTCACTTCCTAGCCAGTCTCTGCAAGCAAAACACTAGGTGACGCCTTTAGGACACATAACCTCATTTGTATATGTGGTGCTACATATGACACTTCTGCTCCTTGCCTCCCAGTAAAGCTGTGTTCAGTCTGTTCTCCCTCAGTTAAGTGGGGTGTTATTTCTCAGGCTGTAAAGAGCATTTCATCAGTTCTGGCCTTGGTAGCAGGATCCCTTCGCTATTTGAAGAAGAAACCTCTGTGTGTCTCTGTCCTCCAGGGTACTGACATTGGGATGTGGCTGTTGTGGACATGGAGATTCGTTGCAAATGGATTACAGCCACAGGAGGAACTGAAGGTTCACATTCTTATTTTAGAGCACTACCTAGTTTCAAATGCATTCTGGTCCTCTATCACCTATGCATCCAAATGATAATGATACAGTTACGTAGTACATCAGAAGGATTGTATGAAATGTCTTTTCTCTTTCAAAAGATAATCTTCAAAAGAACCTTACTGACATTTAAAATCTAATTTCTTTTTGAACTGACTCCACAGTGAGATTAAGTGAATGACGTTATTGCCTCTACACCATGCATCAGGTGTTGCTTGGGTAGTCTCTCAGTATTAGGATTGATCTGAGTTTTATCTTTTTACTTTTTGGATTTCTGGTCTGGTCTCTTCCTGCCACGTCCCTCCCCAGCATCTGTCAGAACTATCTGTACCTTCTCCAAATGTTTTGCCGACTTTGACACCCCCAAGACTGATGTGAACCTTAATAAAGCAATTTCTTCTTTGAAGAAATCTAAGGTTGCTCCCCTGGGTACTTAGTGAAAGAGTACAACTACTTCAAGTCGTGTTAATTTAAAACTACGTATGGAAGCACTTCTAAGTCAAAGCATGTTACGTAAGAGCAGACGACTGTCTGAAGCCTGTCTTCCAGCAGCTTGTCTCCTAGACCCTTTCTTAAATGTTTTTTTACTCTTTCCATCCCTGTCTTGCACCTCTCTTTCTCCCTCTCCCACACATGCAAATACCTGCTATAGTAACCCACCACTCGTCTACTGTGATGGTTCACCCAGTGGTTCTGCCAGCCCTCGGTGGGCACACAAACCTGTACGTTTCCTCCCTGCCTGGCTTCCAGTTTCAACAGCCAGTCATGAGTCTCCATTCCCTCTGTCAAATGAAATTGAAATTGGACGATGGATTCAGAAGTCAGCTAGAGAGATGCAAATTGGTTTCAAAGATCCCATCAACCTTGTTTTCTTAGGAAACCATTTTGGAAAAGTTGCTGGCTTGAAAGCCACTGATTATAGCATTGAAAAATGCACACTTTTCTCTGTAATACAAGACTGGATTAAATAATCTTTATTCTTGCAGATCTGATTAAATTACAGAAGTAAAATCATTGATAAATTGTCAGTGTTTCTATATTGTCTTTAGGCAAATTTTTAAGAAGAAAGTTAGTACTACAATACGTAATTCTTCCATGTATCACTCAACAGCGGTAGTGTAGAACTACAGTCCATATGTGAAAAGATTTCATTTTCAAGGGCAACAGGCCTTTCAGGGTGGGATCTTTTCAGTGTGGCTTAGCCATTATGTTCTGCTTTTGATTTGTAGAATGAAAACTTCTGGAATGTTTTCATTAAAACTTATGAAGAGTGTTTTTTGCCTCTGAGGCTAAACATGGGATCTTAAAATAACTGATACTACTGATGAGAATAAATTTTCAAAGTAGCATAAAATAATTTGTTTGTGTATCACAAGAGCCAGTGAGTGAAACATGATTTTTGGGGACATGTTATACTTAGTATTGGAAATAATTATTATAATTAACTGTTGATGTTTCCTTATATGGAACTGTCAATGCATGGGATACATCAAAATACAATTCATAATGCTTGGGTTGAAATATCAGCTCGGGCAGCTGAAGTACATTTTTGTTAGATGTTTGTCACGTTTTCAGCTTTGCTGCCTGAAGGAGGTATGCTACTTTTTTTTTTCCCTAGATACAAATATATGGACTAGTTGAACTTTTAAAGTTTTCTGGATAGTGGAAATGAATGACATGCTAAGCTAGGGGGTGCATGGGGTTTGTATATACAGGATTAAAATCTTACATTTTTAACTATGTATAGGGTAACAGTCTCAGTGAAAGGTTAGAATTATTTTGAAGCGGGGGGAGGGTTGGTCATCTCTCCAAGGCAGGTAACTTTTTACGTTCCTTCCTGCAATGACTTCCTTAGAGCGTCAGTAAATCACATTTAATGAATAAAAAGCATTACTATGCAATAATTGGGAGGCTTTACCATATTGAAAAGTTCAGTCAAAAGACATAGAGAATTTTCAGTATTGAGTAACGCATTCAGTGACCTATTCTGCAAGTTATTCCCATGTACATATGCACTGAAATAACTAAGGACCTGGAAAATTAAAATGCCAACAGAAATACACACTATTTGCAATTGGAGTATCAAAAAAAATTCTTGGCAGTTGCAGGAGACTTATTTTTTTAAATCTGATTTACATCACATGAAACTGTGGAAAGTACTACATTCACAAGATAATTTGTGAGGAGGAAGAACAACACAAATGTTAGTCTTTATTCTTGGATGGCATTAAGATTTTATGGAAAGAACTGCATACTCATAAACCAAAGTAGAATGATGTCATTTGCATTTGAAATAATGTCTGTGCAGTTGGAAGTTACTTTGGTGATACCCTCGAAACCATGAACATTTTAAGCGTTCTCCCTTGTTACACTGTATCCGTGAGCTGCTAGTTCATTAATAAGAACCTACTGTAAAAATATCCCCTCTTTAGAGTTAAATCCTGAATATAGACATCACTGGTCATGTTGTTGTTAATAAGCTCTTTATACTATGGCATCATCTAATTTTAAACTGAGAACTAGTTGCAATAGTGTACTGTAATTGACTGATAGTGAAATCTACTCCTGCTTAATCAGTTTTGTAATACTGACCCCCAAAAATGAAACCTTTCCAATTCTGGGGTATTCCAAATTATTTAAGAGTTGATCACATACTATCAAATTTTAGAGTGTATGTGTAGAACAGAATAGACTATTTTGGTTGGAAGGGACCTACAATGATCACCTAGTCCAACTGCCTGACCAATTCAGGGCTGACCAAGTTAAAGCATGGTATTAAGAGCATTGCCCAAATGCCCCATAAACGCTGGCAGGCTTGGGGCATCAACCACCTCTCTAGGAAGCCTGTTCTGGTGTTTGACTGCCCTCTCAGTAAAGAAATCCTTCCTAATGTCCAGTCTAAACCTTCCCCTGGCGCAGCTTTGAACCATTCCCACGCATCCTGTCACTGGATACCAGGGAGAAGAGATCAGCACCTCCCTTTCCACATCCCCTCTTCTGGAAGCTGTAGAGAGCAATGAGGTCGCCCCTCAGCCTCCTTTTCTCCAAACTAGACAAGCCCAAAGTCCTTAGCTGCTCCTCACAGGACATTCCTTCTAGCCCTTTCACCAGCTTTGTTACCCTCCTCTGGACACGTTCAAGAACCTTCACATCCTTCTTAAACTGTGGGCCCCAGAACTGCACACAGCACTCCAGGCGAGGCCACACCAACGCTGAATACAGTGGGATAACCACCTCTCTTGACCAGCTGGTTATGCTGCGTTTGATGCACCCCACGATGCCATTTGCCCTCTTGGCTGCCAGGGCGCACTGCTGGCTCATGCTGAGCCTGCTGTTGAGCAGCACCCCCAGATCACCAGCTACTCCGCTCCCATTTTATACTTGTGCCCAACATTACTCCATCCTGGGTGCAGAATCTGGCATTTGGACTTGTTAAAATTCATCCCGTTAATGATAGCTCAGTGCTCCAATCTATCTAGATCCTCTGCAAGGCCTCCTGTCCCTCAGGAGATTCAACAGCACTTCCCAGTTTGGTATCATCAGCAAACTTGCTAATGGTGCATTCAGCTTCTGCCTCCAGCTTGTTGATAAACAGATTGAACAGAACCGGTGCTAGGACTGAGCCCTGAGGAACACCGCTGGTGACCGGCCATCAGCCAGATGTAGCCCCATTCGCTACAACCCTTTGCGCTCTGCCCTTCAGCCAGTTCTTCACCCAGCACACCAGGAACCCTTTCATCCCACAGCTGGGCAACTTGTCCAGAAGGATGCTGTGAGGCACAGGATCTTTTGAGCCTTACTAAAATCCAGAAAAACTACATCCATTGCCATCCCTTGATCCACTAGGCTGGTGACCTTATCACAGAAGAACATCAAATCAGTTAAACAAGACTTTCCCTTTGTGAATCGAGGTTAACTGTGCCCGATGACTGTGTTACCTCATATAACCACATAAGTGTTACCCTTATAACAGAGTATATACTCAACAACTGCAGATCTTCATACATTGTTTGGCATCATTGAACTAATTGTGTTGAGCTGTAGATGTTATTAAAGCAGTGTGGTCCCTTTATCCACAAAGAACTTTTTTTAAAAAAAGTTTAGAACATATGTAAACCTGAAGATACACTTGTTAAAGTATTGATTTTCTGTAAGAGTTCTAGTTATCATTCATTTATAAAATCACTGGAATATTTTTTATTAAATACTGTCTTTGTTCCATATTAGTCATATTTATGGATCCTTAAAATGACATTATTATGCTACTGAATTAATATAAAAATCTAGGTTTTATATTTCCAGTATATTAAGCAAGCGATTTACAAGTTGTTCTTCACTGGGAGAGACTAGAAGGCCAAAAGGACTTCTCCCAAATTAGTTTCTTCTGTATGCTTTCTCACTCGGGGTACTCGGGTACAGGGTGATTGGAGAGGTCCCACATTATGGGAGGCAGAGGGTTGTAGTTCACCTGCAGGCAGGTCTGCTTCTGCCCTAAAGATGGGCTCGGCAGCCCCGTCACAGTGAAAGCTGGCACTGGTGCTGTAAGAGAGGCGGTAGGCTGGAGCCAGAAGTGATTTAGTCCTGGTAAGTCTACGGCGTCTCAGGAACTAGGAGAATTCCAGCAGCTGTGATTCACCAGATCCATCTCCGTTAGCAATTTAGCATGTTGGAGAGCTGCTTTTTGGTGCAAATTTGCATTCTAGCCATACTTGGAATCCTGCTGCATGCAATTAAGTGTCCAAGAGATGTGCTGAAAGCTGTTTCTCTCCTGGTGGAGCCAACACTTGAAGCTGCACCCTGGAAGGCCTTTCGGAGTGCCTGGCTCGCAGTGTGCACGCAGGAGCTTACAGCAGCTGCCTCTGCTTCTGCACGGTATGCTCCTAGGGCTGACATTTGACTCAAACTTCATTGCCAGTAAAGACGCGATGTGGATACCCCTTAATACATCACAGCAAACTGAACCCCAATCCTTCCCTCCATGCACTGCATTGCTTGGTAATGTAAAGGTTTGCATTGTGCTCAGAGGCAATGGAGTACCCTTAGGAGTGAAAGTATAATGGGCTGCTGATCTAGAGCCTTGGAAGACAGGGCAGATGTCTCCTCCCAACTTTTTGTCTAATATAATCCAGTATAAGACCAAACGTTTGTCTCCTCTGTACGTAGAAACAAGGGGAGGTCTGTAACCCCCACTGTATGCACCTTATGCCAGCAAGAGCTGTATCATTCGTGTTCCAAGTAAAACTGTTGCCTGTTATTTTTAAGTGTATGTTGTGTTCCATGTTATCCCTGTTTGTGAGTCCTAGGCAGTTGGCTTTCATTCAGGGAAGTTTTTAAGTATATGCTGGATGCCATTAGGTGTGTACTTAAAATTCTTGACTGATTTGGAGTCAGCTATTAAGAGAAACTGGTTAAGAGTGGAATTCTGGTCGAATGTATGATTTGTTTCTGTTCTTTTCCTGAAACAGTTTTCTTAATCTGGTAAAAGAACAATAGGTAACTGTGCGTCTTTTAATTCTACATTTTCTGATTCTGCAAGTAATACAGACTTGCACAGTTTAGACCGAAGTTCACTGTAGGCACATACAGGTGTAATGAGCAGATGTTAACCTGATTTTCAAGAACATCTAAGTCATCTCCAGAAAGCAAAGTTGAGATGCACTGGAAATAGATACACTTTATGAAACAGTTTGGGGTACCTTTTTGATTTGTAATACATCAATTTATATAATAAAATATGAACAAAAGTGTGTTTCCCAGGGTGTCATGTCATTCAGAGTAACGTCAGTGCTGCTGTTTCTCGGGATTTGTGTTCACTGTTCATAGCGTAGCAGGCAACATTACATTTTCACTTTGGCAGGAAGAAAAACTATAGAGGGGATATCGTGAAATGCAGCGTTCACTTCTGAGCAAGTTTTTCGTTTTCTTTTCTGTGTGAAAAAAACCATAGGTGATCATAGATTTGCAAGAGGAGACGTAGGATTTAAGTACTCCCAGCAAGCAGTCTTTGGCGCTCTGTTTTGGAGTTTCGTGTTCTATTTGAACATCAAGTCTTTGTATCTTTTTAAACTAAAGGGTGTCTTCAGTAGGTGCGTTTCTTCCTCTTTACGCCACCTTTCATTTCTCGTGAACAACTTATCAATTTCACTTTTTTTATAGTAATAGGTTTTGGCATAAAACCGGAGGGATATGCTTTTTGTTGGTTTTACAATAGGAGATAGATGTGTGCCTCTCTGCATATGTTTTGGAAAGCATGATTGTGCTTGAGATTTAAAAAGTCACAGGCAAATAAAAGCATTATGAGAGCTACTATGGAAATCATAGTTTTTGGTGTAGCCAGCAAATTCATGTTCTGCCATTCTGTGAAATGGACTTCAAAACATTCTCTCACAGCTTTCTGTCTAAATAATTCTCATATGTTTCAATGTATGCATAGTACACTCAGTAATATCTCTGGTACATAGATACGTGTTTTCCGATATAAAGAATGTTACTCTAAATCTCCACATAATACATGCAATCTCCAAGTAGCTTTTGTGCCACAACATCTGCATGAAAAGACTTAGAAATTTTTTACTTACAATTTGTCTAGACATTTGTGGAATAATCTGTAACATATTTCTTGATTGGTTTACGTCATTATCAGCAATATTGCCAAATTACCATAATTTTTCTTTTGTATTTAAATGTTTATGAATCTAAGGTCCAAACCTGTGTAGTATGGCTAAACATTAGTAATCTGTATCTGAATTAAGAATATTCTGAACATCTCCCCTTTTTTTCTTTTTTTTTTCCCCCTAAGGATATGGCCCTTGTTGCTCCTGAAGCACCTTCAGAACAAGCTAGAAGGGTTTTCCAGACATATGACCCTGAAGGTAAGGGCTGTTCTTGCTGAAATAAAATTTTATAATTGAAACATACTCATTCAGTAGAGGCAAATTCCAAATAGTGATGAATACTGCATTGTGTAGGGTATCTCTTCAAAAATAGGACCATTATTTTCAAAAATGTGTCCTTTCCATGCCAGGGTAATATGCTGTTTACACCTGAGCCGATTAGGAAAGGAATGAAATAGTTAATACTTAAGAAATTTTCAATACAGTAGTAAATCTACAAGTGACATGAAAAAATTTTCTGAGGATTCAGTAGTAAGGGGAGTACAACATTGTGCAGTAGGAGGTAGAGTTCTTAGAGCATAAGCTTTTTAACCTTGTAATGTTGTTTGTAGTTAACATAAAGCATAAATATAATTTGATTTCTTTTATATAATATTTTCATAAAATAACTGATCTGCTATGATTGCATTTTTCATGAAATTTTTGTTCTTGAATGTATGTGGCATATGCTGAAAATTTTCTTATGTTTTGGAAAACAGAGGATGTCTAACATTCAGGTATTATTTTAATGAATCAGAAGGGAAAAAATGTATCATTATTATCCCATGGTATCAAATGGTGCTTGCTATAAAGAGACTGAATTCTTAGCAAGTATTAAACTTCTAAGTGTATGAATGATAAACCCGCAGTTTCCGTATTGCAGTCCTCATTTTTTTTTAAAGTGGGAGAGAAGTATTTGAAAACTATGTTCCTTATAGAACCTCACCATTTGTTTGGAAAATTTAGAGATAAGGATATGCAATATTCGTAATTTTTAATAAAATTTGTGTTTCTGGAAAGCATTTTGTTTCTTTTTCTAATGAGAAGCTTTGCTGCTTCTTCAGATAATGGTTTTATACCTGACACTCTGCTAGAAGATGTGATGAAGGCTCTGGACCTTGTTTCAGATCCTGAATAGTAAGTATAATAAAATTTAAATACTACAGAAGTATCAGTTATCCACATATCAATGATAATTTAGGGGTTTTTTCCCTAGCTTGCATTCTGGGCACAGAATTTTATTTTGAAGTGTTTTGAAGTCAGGTTTAAATTAAATGAGAAGAATTCAAATTAAAATGTCTCTAACTTTGGTAGCGATAACTAGAAGCCAACAAAACCCTCAAACCTGCTGCATTACTATGTATTGAGGAGATAGTTGTGAAAATATTTCTGTATGTTAATGAGGGTGAAACTATGTGACAAAAGAGTCAAACAACCGAGGCACACAGACCTCCCAGGCAGATTAGCACTGGATTACCACTGGGTCTACCTACAGAGTTTGAAGCTGGAATGGCTTCAGTGATATTTTTGTTTCCACCAGGGCTCAGTACCTTGTAGTGTTTATGTAATTTGTTTCCAGAAATGACACCTTGATTCCTAGGATTAGAGATAAAACTATCAAATGAAAAAGGTAAATTATTTTGGATCTTATGTGGACAGACAGGACTAATATTCAGTGGCAGCAGTTAACCTTCAGTGTCGAAGCTTACCTCACATTGCCACTAAATGTTTAACCCAGAAAGGAGAGCTAGGTGCTTGAACTTTTGTACATCTCCAAAAGATGTTTCTGCTCTTTCATAAGCATATGGTCTAGTTTATTGGGGCCTAAATTAGTTGGTCCTGTAGAAAGGCTGTGGAGACTGTGAGTTTACTTACCACAGCCATCTGAAATTTGATTGTTGCCGTTTTCTGTCCTTTCAAATGTTACAAAGTACAACAACGTTTACTGAGCTGTTCTCAGTGGGGAATAGGAGTGAAAATTGAAGAAACACCTGGGAAACTAAAATCAAAGACAATAGAAGATGTAAAGGCTAGCATTCATATCGTGTCAATAAATAGTGAAATCTGCAAAAGTTTTTTTAAAGAGAAGAAAAGAAAAAAACCCTTAGTTTAATAGGTCTGAAAAGCTTTCTTCTGGCCTTTTTGTTCTGCTGCCTCAGTAAATCTGCAGAAATCCTCTTTCTGCATTCAGCAGTTTTTCCATTTGGCTGTTTGGCCTTCAGGGTGTTTGTGGCATAGCCCTGGCCTATTTTACTGTGCATAACACAACAACTATAGATGGATGTAGGAAGAGCCAGTCAGAAGGCCTGCTATATTGAAAAGCCATGATCAAACCACGGAATATTCAGTCTTGAAGCATCTCTTCTTAAATAAAAATGTTGCCTAACGTTACTGTCTTCAGGACCTACTCTGTTTTGGTTCTAAGACATCCTGTCTACTTAGTGGGGAACACAAGTATAAATAACACATTTCAAATTAGTTGCAGGCTTTTCTGGTTGTTTTTTGTTTGTTTGTTTTTAAGTCAAATTAAAGGCATTGCTTCCAAGTATACATTTTACATTTTTTGGTTCAAGGGCTAAATGGAAATTCTTTATGATCATCTAATAAAAGGCTTTAAGCTTCTCAGAATCTCAAGATGAATAATGGTCAGACCTGCTTAGAGTTTAAGAATTATAGAGGGGAAATCTTAACAGAGCAGACATGAATTCACAAGGTGGATTAGCCATTCCAGTACTGAATGCCATTGCATGTGATTTTAGTAAAATTTTCTGGTCTTTTAGTAAATACATCTGAGAACCCAGCTCTCTTGTTTGGTTTGTCCCTTTGTTTCTTAAAACCATCTGGTAGTCTTTAGGGCAGCAATTTGACTACATCTGTCAATCTAGGTTTAGCTGGTTTATAACATTTTATCCTATCTGTCTCTCTGACCAGTGCTGGAGGCTTCTGTCCCCCACACTTCTCAGCCATAACAGTGCAGAGGCCAACAGTATCATCACCCCAGCATTCATTACCCCCAGTTCAGATGCTTCACTTTGCATGGAAGTGACTGAAGCAAGTACACACACAGGTTTTGGTAGCTCTGCTGTAATACCAGTAACACTGAACAGTGTCAGCTGTTTGCTGAATGAAAAAGCCTCAGCTGAAACATAGAGCAATCCATTTTTATTAAATCTCCCCTCCTGCTTAATTGATTTAATTTTGTACACTGCCCATGCTTGAAAACGTAGTATGGCTCTGCATTTCTAAACAGTTCTTGTATTTCATTAGTGAGCATATAGCTTGCTTCAATTTTATTACTTAATTTTAAGTATCTTTACTTAAATCTGTCTTGGTTCTGTTTACAAACATAATGCTTTTAGAACTCTGTTACAGCCTTTCAAGAATTTGAGCAGGTTTCAGACAGCTACTGAAATATCTTAAATTTTGTACTTTGAGAGCAGTAAGAACGAGCAATTAAAGTCCAGTATCGTGCAAATCCTCAGTTGTAGTCTCACTTGAGTAGTGAAAATTTTTTTAGATATTAAATTAACATAGTTCGTAGGGTATCACATTCAGTTGTATGAATTTTAAAATTCCTCTTCCAAGGACCTTAACAGAGCCACTCTCTTAAGAATTGCGTAACGCATTCTGTGTCTATTGAGGCAGAAACAAAAAGAAGCCAAATTATTTACTACTAGTAATATGTTAGGACCAAGGAAGGAAGCTACTTAAAAATGAAGGCACATAAGTGGTAGCCAGAAGGATAAAATGCTTACATGCAACAATAATGAAGAAGAGGTTAGAAAGACACCTTCTGCCTGCAGCAGAGAGACCTTGGTGGTAAACAAGGCAGCTATGAGAAGCTATGACTATGTCTTCTGAAAGGAAAATGTAGTGCCTACATGAAAAAAATAGGGAGGAATCTACATTTATGGAATGTTAAATGTAAGTACAAAATAAAGCAGAGTTAAAATCTTCTAACAAATAATCTGCAGAGTTATAAAATAAAAGCTAATAGTATTTTTTTTTAAGCCCATCAGAACCAGGAGACTTGTAAGAAGGTCTGTAGTTCTGCTAGGTGATCCCCAATATTATAAAGTATTCAAAGTCGGTAGGAAAAGTGTAGTGAATTCCTCTTTATATTCACTGGGGAAGACAATAGTTGTCATCTTCACTGGGAAGATTACAGGGAGGTTTCCACTCTTAAACTTTTTTAGGGGTGGTCAGAGTAACTAAGAGTCTGAAGTGTCAAGATGAGTAAAATCCCCAAAATTCTGAAGAAACATCAGAATAAAATTGCTGAACTCTTTCAGGTTACATACCACTGTAAACTGTCCTGGTACCAAACAGTACCAGAGTGAGAAGGTGACAAACAGGTAACAGTACTTAGAAAAGGAGTTGAAGGCCTATCTGGGGAAAATTACATGTAAATCTTTCATGTGTAAACATGTGGTAGGAAGGAAGGTTTTCTTGTAGATAAATAACTGATCAAAGGATAAAAATGTCATTTTTTCTTAATGGAGGGAGATCATTAGGGGAATTTTACAGGAATTTGTGTTAGGTCTGTGATGTTTGTCATGGCACCAGCGAGGACTTGGAGGTAGGGATTTATATGATAGTTTGCTGCCGATACAAAAGTATTTGAGATACTAAAAAATGGTGTGGAAGAGCAGCAGAAGTTACTGGAAGATAGAAGTCTCAATACAGTAAATGTAGATTGATTGCAAATGGGATAAAACAATCCTTATTTTGCATACACATTGTTGGGCTGTGAACCAGATATTACCATTCAGGAAACAAATCTTAGATTTAAACTGATACTCAGTGATAGGCAGACATATGGAGTGGGATTTCTAGGAATTATGCCACTGTATAAATGCATGACACTTCATCTTAAAAAAGAACATTATAGAAAGGTATCAGGAAGGCAACAAGGCTAACTGAAGGTACAGAATGGCATTAGTACAAGGAAGAACTAGGTTAGGACTGTGCGACCTGGAAAAGAGAGACAACTGTTGTCATGTAAGAGAGGTCTCTAAAATCAGGAGTTTCATAGTAAATAGGGAATGATTATTAATTGCTTCTCCCAATACAAAAAAAATGAGGTGTCATTAACCTGAATTATCAGGTGACAGGTTCAAAGCAGAAGGAGATACTTATTCCCAGAATCCATAGTTTAATTTTAATTTTGTGAGTGGATCTTATTAAATGCCACAAGTGTATATGGGTTCAAAGCCAGTTAGGCACATGCATGGAAAGAAAAAATATATATCTTTGTGTTTTAGATACTGCCTCTCATTGAAGATGTCTTTGAGCAGCAGACTGCTGGAAATGGGGAGGGTAAACTAAGGATATCACTGTATCTGCCCTGTTGTACTCTATCATAAGCATCCACTACTGACCAATGTCAGAAACGGGATACTGGGCAAGATGCTCTGTTGGTTTGACCCAGTGAGGACATTCTTGTGTACGGTACAACTTGTAACTTAGGCAAAAGGATGGGTAGATGCAAATAAATGTTTAAGCGATCTGATGCTTGTAGAAATACATTGCTTAAGTAGAAATACAAAGTTATAATTGACATTCATTTGTAGTGACTTGAAATTATACCATATTCATGCAGTAAGGCTTTTGGGTTAGTATTGTTAATGTTTTCATTATTTATTGGGTTTGGCTTCTTTGATATCAAGGATGTGGTGTAAATAAGAAATGTATCTGTTCAACTTAATTTTATTTCAGTGTACTTAGAAAATCTTGGAGGCTTTTCAGATCTCCATTTCAGAACAGGTTGTTTGGCAGTTATGGAGCTGTATTTAAAAGATGACTCTTTTGTGTGTCTAAGTTCAAGAATGCTTACAAGACAGCAAAATGCCTTTTGGGCTGTAAACCTGGTTGTAGATTATATGGGTTTCAAATTATTTTACCAAATATGGTGGTCCTTCAGAACTATCACTTATTTAATTTAAAATAACAGATTACTTTTATTTAAAAATAACCATGTTTTGGCAACTTGCGTGCCATTCTGGTGCAGTTGTCACTTACAGTTAAAAATAGAATAGTATTGCTATACTTGGCAGCCAGCACTGTGGTAGCACAGCATAACTTGGTCATGCAAGAATAAAAATGGCTTACTCATACTTTTATATTCCATGTTTTTGTCATAGTGTAAACCTCATGAAGACCAAATTAGACCCAGAAGGACTGGGCATCATATTACTGGGTCCCTTTCTGCAAGAATTTTTCCCTGAGCAGGTAATCAATGTAGCTTTATTGCTGCAGAGCATTGTCTATTCTGCTTGGCTTTGAGACTCATCGAACACTTCCATCAATATCACAGAGCTGGTTTTAATAGTAGGTATTGCATTCGACACAGCTGACCAGCAAATAACTCCTTGTATTACCCAACAAACTGTAGACTTCCATTTTGCATAAGGTGTCTGTGATTTTGTCAGCTTTACACTGGAAGGAAACTCCATTGTAGCGACAAGTTCTAGAATTAACTTTGGGAAATATATAATCATTTTGCATATGAAGCTGGACTGGTTCCCTACTCAGAAAGTTCATCTGAGTTTGTTTTTTCTGAGAACACACGGCTGCACTGTTTTTATCAGTATTACAAATGTCTGCTGTAATTGCTATTAAAAGAGAAGAGGTTACAAACATATTTAAAACTATTTTAATGTGTATCTCTAAGAATGTAACATTTTTGACAGTTTAACAAAATGTCATGATAGACTTATGTTCAGCATATGTGGAAGTCAGTATCTGCCAGGGTAATGGAAAATTATTTTCAAACTCTCAATCTGTTCCATGTATTGGATAAGATAGCACCACCACTGGGAAGCACGTGTTAGCCTAGCACTCCCTTTGCATTGTCCTGCCCTCGTGCTGCCACCCTCCAGCCACCACCAACCTCTTGGTACAGATATGTGGTAAACCAGAACAGGGAACTGGTCTGGAGGAGAGCTCCCTTTGCAGGTTTACGGAGGTTTGTTCCATGGTCATGCAAATGCTTGTATCGGCAGGAGAGAGAGGGTTTCCCCAGTGACAGAAAGACAGGCTGGTGAGGCAAGAGAAGGGCTGAAAGGAGTACTTCTTTGGAGGCTTTTGTGGCTTAACATGTCATTGAAACTATGTGGCTTAATTTTTACAACCATGGAAATGTGAAACTGACATTTTTAAAATGCCTTCAGCAAGACCGTTTTTGTTAAGGTCTGTGCAGAACTGTTTGGGTGCAGTATTTTCTACTATGAAACAGTCCGGCCATTGAGAAGACGCTGCACTGCCAAAGATGGTAGAGACTGAATGCATCATTAAGAGATGATTCATCACCTAGAGGAAAAAGAAGGAGTTAGAGTGTTCATTTTCTCCAGATTTACAGAATTACATCTGCATTGTGTATTTGCCAACTGTTTCTTCTTCCTTTCCTTTGTATAACCAGAATTGGAAATAGCTTTACAATTGAATGTAATTTAATCTTATTTCTTGCAATTATAGTACACTTGCAAATCTGGAAGCCTCCACTGCTTAATTTTAGGCCCCAGATGCTTAGAATGAAGTTCAGAAAGCCAAAGGACATCCTCCATGATTGGCTGTGCCTAAACTGTCCATTACTGTGGGTCGTAGGTAGCTGGAGGAGAAAAGAGCCATGGTATGGGGCTGCTGCCTCTGTTGCCTATTGCTGAAGGGCATCATTGCCTGAAGAAGGCAGCTGGAGAAGGGAGCGTAGTGGAATCATGGGCAGATCCCCACCATAGTCCCCTAGGGGGTTGGTGGAGAAACTCCTTCCCTGCTGTAAGGTTGAGCCCCCAGGTCAGTGCCTGTCCATCAAGTACTAATTCCCTGCTGCACGTGGTTCCCCACCACTCAGTTTTGCCTCTGCTTGTTGAACCTTTGCTGGGTCCAGTACAGCACATGGGGGAAGGGTTACTGCCGTAAGGGTACGGGCTGAACAATCAGCACATTTTGGACTGGGACCTGCCAGTATCAGTTACTGAATGAATGCTGAGGGCACAGATGTGTTGTCCAATCTGTCTGTGCTCTGTGGATCAGACAGCAGGAGCCTCGTTCAGAATTCTTTCTGAAAGTGAAATTCTGCAGAAATGAAGATAAATGTCTTTCTTTAAAATACTATGAGGAAATAGCAGATGCCAGTGATGGTTGGAATTGTTGATGTTCCCCTTGAGAACTTACCTAGTGCTTGGAAGATCCAGATTCGATTCCTTCTTTGCTGAGAATATTCAAAACCCCATTTTACTCTCCTAGAAAGTACTAAACTCCACCTCAAAAGCAGGAAGGGATCTCAGCTTTCCTTTTCAAAGCTGTTGGCTTAGAAGAAAAATATTCAAAGATCATTCCGCCTGAGAGAGCAAGCCCGACTCTTTAGTGCTTAGGGCAGTCACCTGGAGAGAGGGATTCTTGAATTCTCTGGTAGCCCTTTTTTTGGGAAACAATTCCTGCACAAAACTCTTAACATCCACGAGACAGGAACTGGAAATCAGCCCTTCTTTTCCTTCAGGGTGAGCATACCTTCCCCGGGGAAAAGAATTAAGTGTCCTCTTTCCTTCCCAGCAAAGCTTGGTTTTATTCATCTCTGTGAAGCAACTTCTGTAGGCAGAGTTACCGCTTACCTCCCTTTTCAGCACCCTCCCTCCACTGAGTAGCCTGGGTTGCTGTGAGAGACCCATACAGAGAGAAGGGGGTTGAATCATTTAAGAGGAGAAAAACGAATGAGGGCTTTTCATAACCTGATGGATGTAACTGCAACCTGAGCAGATTTCTTTGCATTCCAGCCTTTACCTCCACGTACTTTAAAAAGCGATAAGCTTTTGTTTGGAGCCTGGTCCAGTAGGCACAAAAGAGATGATATTACCCCTCATTTGTGTTTCCTGATTCAGTGAAATGCAAAGCTCTTCAGTCCTTTTCGGACTAAGGCATTGAAACGCCTGGAGCGGTAAAAGGTTGGCAACTGCAGTTCATCTGCTGTGAGGCTCAGCTGAGCGGGTGCCTGCAGTGAGGCAGGCATGGGCGTGAATAACTTTTCAGCTCTCAGCTGGGGGCTTGGAGGCTGGATCTGGTCCTTAGGAAATATTTAACTTAGTAGCATCCAGACCATCATAAATACACGCGCATGTGGCTACTGCGTAAGGTGTCTGACTTGAAAAATTGGGACAGTTTCTACATGCTCAGTGCTGAAGTTGTAACTTAAAGTGTCCAGAGGAACACAGAACATCGCAACTTGCTCTTGGGGGCGTTAACCCATTAATTTATTGACATTACTATTTTTGATGAGAAAGATAAAATGAACAAAATCTTAGAGATGATGTCATCTAAAAGAAATTGTACTTTTTTACAATTCCCTTGAGTCTTCCTGTTTAAATGCATCTGTTTAGTTGTAAAGAGAAGAGACTGTCAAGGCACGGTGTATTTGTTACGTGAAATTAACGGTCCTCTTTTCTGCTAGGACTCCAGGGTTTCAGAGTCATTCACTGTTTACCATTACAATGGACTGAAGCAATCTAACTATAATGAAAAGGTAAGATTTAAGAAACATAAATCTAGCCTTAATAACAATTATGATGCAGAACAGATTTCCTGTGTTAAATTATAAAACTGATGATAGTTACAGGCAAAATACTGTAACTTGAAACAGACTTTTTACAAAACTATTATTTTGATAATTTTCTTCCAAAATTATGTATTTGGAATTGGAAACTGCTTTGTGCTCCTGATCACATTTTAGCTAGTATACTACCATATATGTAGATCAGTTGGACAGATCTCTTAAGCTACGTGTTTTCAATGGAGTACTTCTCATGCTTATCTGTGAGAAGTGGGATCTGAACTGTAATAGACAATGGAGATGTAACACGGACAAACCGCAACTTCTATAAGTAAACCCTACATCCATGTTGATATGTTTCGTATTTTTGGTGAAATATTTTAGTACTCCAGACCTGCATCAAAAAATCAGTATTTTTGGAACCAGTCAGTGGGGGACAAAAATTACCTGTTCCATTTTCAGCTTTCATGGAAGGAGCGGTATCCATGACACACCGTGACTGCTTCTAAGTTAGCTCCTGAATTAGAATTTAGGGTCGCAGAGTATAAGGCACTAATTCACATAAGGAACAAAAATAACTTCAAGTAAGAAGAGTCTTTGGGAAAATGAATATGCTCAGTCTTCAGAATAGCTTGGAGTTAAGTCCTTAAAATTACCCCTGTGAAATCTCCAGCAGTTTCATACCTGAAATATAGGCAAAAGCATTCAAAGATGCATTTATCTTTACTATTGAACATCTATACAAAATCAAGAAAATTTAAACAAATTTTGTTTTCAAGAGATTCTGCTTATAGCATTGTAAATATTTTTTATGAATAGAGCTGATTTGCAACTGAAGTTCTATGTTATGGAAAATCAGTTCCATAGCATTAAGTCTAAGGAACACTGTCCTTATAAAAATAACAATATCAAACTTTGCAACTGCAACAGTAGTAGAAGATCTGTTGTCACAGAATTTTTGCATTGCATTTCCTAGATTTTTTTTTCCCTCCAGTTTTGGCCTTTACTGTCTGTTGAAGTAAACAGTCAAATGGATATAGCCTGATCAGGATTATCAGGCACTCGAGTCTAAGGGATTAGGTTTTTTCGATTTCTTACCTCATTTAATTTTAAAACAAAAAAGTTTATAAAACTTCATGGATTTGATTTTTGTAGTAAAAAAAAAAAAGTTTCATAACAAATAATCTCCGAACCCGGTGAAATAATCATTGCACATTATGAGTTTTTAAACAAAGATAGGCTGACATAATTGGATTTATTTTGACAGGTCATGTATGTAGAAGGCACAGCAGTTGTTATGGGTTTTGAAGAACCAATGCTACAGACCGATGACACTCCTGTAAAACGCTGCTTGCAAACCAAATGGCCATATATAGAGTTACTCTGGACCACAGATCGATCTCCTTCTTTAAACTGATACGTTGCGCATAAACAACATACTACTATCGAATGCTTGAATGGGGATACGGGAATTGGTGTTTGCTTGGAAAGTGGTATACTTTGACTGTGTGGAGTTATACACTGGTATCATTGAATTGTAAATAATGATTACAAACACTTTTTCAGTGTTAATTGGAATATTTAATTTTTTAATCAGATTGATTTCTATTATAATAGTTTGTCTTTTTTGGCCACTGTAGTACTGTTACTGTGAGTTATCCTAAAAAAAAAAAAGCCTACTTATAAAGTCTTAACATTATTTTGCCATCTCATGAAGATTTGAAAAATGTCTGATACTGCAGAATCTGCATATTAGATGTCAGATCTTTAAAACATAAAACATATTCAGCTTCCTCCGAATCATATAGGCATGTTTTATTATTTAAATTATATTGGCTTACATTACAGTTCCATAACGTGTGGACTAGACTGGCCTTTGCACTGGGTATGTTTTAATGAGTTTAAATTTTCTGCAGTTTTTCCTAAAATCTAATTTTACCTAAAGAGCTTGCACAATGTGACATAAATATGATAACATTTTTAGGAATATTAATAAGTATAATTCATAAATACTCTTTCTTGGCAGTTGTATATTACTGTGGCTTAGTTATCAGGCATGTTAAAAGTGAACACAAAATCTGAGGAAAAACATGTATTAATATTTATTTGAATTTGTATAAAAGAAATGTAAAAACATCTGAAAGATTTTCTTGTTCTATAATATCTAACCTATTCAGACTTACAACATTGCCAAATACCTCTTCTCAATTTGTCCAAACAGCAGTGTAAGCCAGCGTTATTGTATGTTAAGTGCATGAGAACATCTGTTATACATTATTATATTCCTTTATTTATTATCAACTTGTTAGCCCTAAAATAAAATCTTTTCCTTGAATCATAATGTATTAAGTTTGCTTTTTATTGAAATTTTTTTACTGCCTCTCTAAGATGATGAAAAGGGACCATGGGTTTAGAAATGTCAGGTTTTGAGTTGAACACGTCTCAGAAAAAAAAAACAACAAAAGGTAATTTATTGCATCTTAACTGTGATGACAGAGCCTGTGCTATTGCCAGCAGGGCTGAATTTCGCATTCAGAATTATTTACTTTTAAAAATTGTATTTTCATGTGTAAATATGACTCTAGAATGATCATCATGCAAGAAAACAAACTGATTTGGTCAAAAATGAGGTATGTAGTGTGAGAGAGAAACCCTCAGTGGAGAATTTGCACTGTAAAGCGTGTAGCAGCAGAAGGAGAACATGCCTGACACTTCGCAGGTTTGTCCTCTGCAAGACTGTACAAATATCTGTTAGACTTACATCTGGAAATGGGTGAACAGTAAAGTTCTGTGGTGGGTTGGCCTCAGTTGGCTGCCAGGTGCCCCCCCAGCCGCTCTCTCACTCTCCTCAGCAGGACGGGGGGGAGAAAACAGACAAAAAAGCTCCTTATCGAGATAAGGACAGGAAGATCGCTCACCAATTATCATCACAGGCAAAACAGACTCTAATTTATTGCCAATTTAAAATAGAGATAGTGAGAAACAAAAACAAAACCAGAACCTTCTCCTCCACCCCCCTTCCTCCCAGGCTCAACTTCAATCCCAGCTCCTCTACCTCCTCCCCACCGAGCAGGGCAGGGGGATGGGGAATGGGGGTTCTGGTCAGTTCATAACACTTAATCTCTGACACTCCATCTTCCTCACACTCTTCCCCTGCTCCAGTGTGAGGTCCCACCCACGGGAGACAGTCCTTCACAAACTGCTCCAGCCTGGGTCCCTTCCACGGGGTACAGTCCTTCAGGAATGGACATCTTCAGCGTGGGTCCCCCACAGGCAACAGTTCCTTGCCAGAAAAACATTCCAGCCTGGGCTCCTCTCCACAGGCCACTGGGCTCCTGCCAGGAGCCTGTTCTGGCATGGGGTCCCCACGGGCTACAGGGCACTGCCGCCCACTCCCCCTCCTTCTTCACTGACCTTGGTGTCTGCTGGGCACTTCCTCTCACATGTTCTCATTCCTCCCTCCCAGCCACGACACGGCGGTTTTTACCCTTTCTTAAGTATGTTCTCACAGAGACACCACCAGCTTTGCTGACAGGCTCAGCTTTGGTCCATCACAGAGCCAGCTGGCACTGGGTCTGTGCAACACGAGGACGGCTCCTGGTGACTTCTTCTCACAGAGGCCACTCCTGCAGCCCTGTCCTCCCCCTCAGCTACCAAACAAGTTCAATCAGGACTTCTTTAAAAACCTAACTTCTGAATTTACCATGAGCATTCCTTATTGCAGAACTGACAGCAGTGTATCTTACCTCTTTCTGAGATTTCTTTTTCTGAAAAATGTATTCCTTTGTGGGTGACAATAATTTGAAAGATGCCTCAATTCGTCTTATTTGACTCACTTTACTTAGATCACAAGTATTCTGTCTTGCTGTGTGGGCCTGATGACTTGTGTAACAGTAGTATTGCGCTCAAAAGGGTATAGGTAATTAAGAGAATCTGCTTTAATCTGGACTGCCTGGCCAGTCTGAAACTTTACTTTTCCTAAAACAGGTATTTGCTTTAGCTGGTTTTGCACATTTAAGGTAAGTGTCCTCCAGGCAGACTTGCAGTGGTGCCTTGGAAGGTCACAATTCACTGTTCTTGCTCTTTCTCCTGGCTTCTGGTGTCTGTCTTGGCTTGCGCTAGACTACCGCACAACAGAGCTTGCACTGAATCATAGCTTGAATCTGTTAGAATAAACAGCCTTTTTCTAGTTTGCTGCCAGATACGATTTATGTTCTATCTCACAGAAAAAAAAAAAATCAGAAGCCCAGCTGATGTGAGATCTATATAGAAGCATTTGTCTGGATTAAAACTTCTGCTGTATTCTAGAGCACTTCAGCTGATGCTTGGTGTAGTGTAAGAATCCTTATTCCCGCATCTTTGTTTTTCCTTTGTCCTGCCCAGTTGCTTGAGGCCTGGCTTCTGGTTTACTTCACTTATTTTTGGACTACAGAGGCTAACTAACAGTGCTTAATGGAACTTAGCCAGCTCATCTGAGAACCTCAGCCAAGTGAACCTTTCTGTCCTTTCCTCCCCGATGGGCGAGATGGGAGAGATTCTGACTTTATGGAAATTCACCTTTTGTCCCTTAAAACAGTGTGGTTATTTAGAAGGAAAACTTATAATACATGGGGCATCAATATCTGGTACTTTTGGTTTCCTTCCATAGAAAAAATGACTGGAAACCTATAGAATTTTCACAGCTTGTTCTGCTCTAAGTGCCAAATATCTAGGCTACATACATGTGTGTATACATATATGTATATATTCCAGTTTGCAAACTGTGGCTTAGTTGATAAGTAATACCAGAGCACTCTATGGGTTTAAATATGTGCTTTAACTAACCAGAGCAAGTTGATAATGCTAACTGTAAGAAATCACGTGCACTAAATATGCAATTAAATGATATTTTGATTAATACTCTAGGTGAACAATTTTTTACATATTGCACAGTGGTTTCATTTTAATTGCCAAGGAAAGGACAGTATCTTCTGGGAGACAACCAGCATCCTAGCTGGCAACATGGTACAGTCAACAGGCTATGGGATGGTCGGTGCAAAAAACCAGGTTCTCCCTCCCATGTCTCAAAGCCCTGTGAGACAGAAAATTGTTCAGCTGTGTGTTGGTGTCTCTTTGCTCTAAATCCACTTTCATAACAAAGAGATGAGGAGAAAAAGAGGTCCTAGGGTCAACTGCTGGTTGAATGGTAAAAGAGAAATTGTTTCCACTTCGATGTGTACTGAAGTTTGCAGTTAGATATTCTAAATAAATTATCTAAATAAATAATGGCAAGACTACTTCCAGTGTCTCATATTAGCCTAGCTGCGTTATATTTCAAGGTTTAAGGCTAACAAATACATTTTTGCTTTGTTAAAGCCTGAGCTGTTGAAGGTAAGCAGCCAGTATAAATCCAAACGAAATATCCTTGTTACAAGCCACATGAAGACTCCTTTAAAACAGCAAATTACTTAAGTACTTGCAGGGCACTTTGTTTTTTGAATACTTCTGTTGAAGTTCTTGGCTTTTCCTTTCAGACAGTTATAATTTCTGCTTCTCTGATCCATCTGTTTGCTATTTTATTCTCTCTTCTCTTCTTTGTGAAGATGAATTTAGGGCAAAGGAGTCCAAGATGGGCCTGGATGGAGCAGGCAAGCGATGGGGGAGTAAAATCCATGAGGGTAGTAAATTGGCTATGCCTACACAACCGTGCAATGCATTTGCTTTCCAACTAGATGATTGTCTACAGGCAGCCTGGGTACTGCATGTGAAGCTGCTTAGCATATGGCATCAGGCATGCTCTGGAGAGCACCTTCAGATGCCGCTGTGGGTTTGCAGAGTATTGTGCTGCAAGTCTGCTGACCCCAACAGCCTGGGAGGCACAGCATGAACACCGAGCACATTTACAGCCTCCGCTGCAACGTCCCTACTGTTCCATCCTTTGGGGTCTCGCACACTAAACAGCCAGTCTGTGCTTTCACAAAGGTGGCAGATTGGCTCACTAGACTCTGATTTACATTGAATTCATGTGACTAAACTAGTTAATACTTATAAATGAAGAAAGCATAGTATTTCCATGAGACGTCTTGAAAAGAAGCATTTTTCTCACAGGCTGTAAGTTGATAGAAGACTTAGTCTGCTCACTCGCAAATTAGCTTCAACGCTTTTCACATATTAATTGCTTCTGCTAATATTTTTAATTTGGACATCGTTCACAGAGGTAAGGTGCAAAACTGAATGTTGAACATCCTTTGTTGACATGTCATCCTGAATTCAGATCCCACCAACTAGCATTTGGGGGAAGAAGAAACAAGGTCTTGTAGTAGTAAAGTTATTAGTCTAAGGGAACCTAGCAAATCTTGAAGTATAGCTTAATGAGTCTGCTAATTCTTAACTGAATTGGCAACAAGCAAAAATTGTCAGGCTCTTTATTCCCAAATGAAGGAGAGCATCAGTACATAGGTAAAAAGCACAGGAATGAACCCTGTAATGAACCAGGCCACTTCATTGCTCTCAGGCTTGTATACTGGCCAAAATTCACCCTTTTCAGTTAGGAGGGACAAGCAAGTGCTCAGATTGAGAAGCTGGTAATAACAAGGTTGATAAGAAATTCATGCTCTTTGCAGAGCATGGTCACATCCTCATTTTATCCTCTTGCTTTGCACAGGATAATCGATACAAAGTACCGTCTATGTAATGGCTCCAATTACAGTTCAGGAGAAGGCTGCCTGCCTACAGAAACAGAACTAGGATACAGCTAAGAGAAAAGGCAAGCTTTCCTGTGGAAATTGGACACTTAGGCTTCTGTACTGCCATGATTTGCAAAGATTTAACAGTAAAATTGTCACTAATGAGATTTATGTTAAAATCCCATGTGATTCTTTGAAACGCTTACCCTTCCTCTGCTAGCAGGTAGACTTCTAAATAATGGCATAAATAAGACTAAAGCTTTCATAATCGAGCCTTCTATGAAACACTAATATTTAAGTTTTGCTTCAATAAAACCTTCCATAGAAGCTTTGGCTGATCTACTTTTAAGATTGGCAAGACCATAATGACATTAGCCTCACCAACTGCACACAATATAAGCTGTAGAAATCCACACCATGAATTTTGTATTTTTCTGTATAAATTATTTGGTCCCACATCTGACCTTCCAATTATTCTGTAGGGTAGATAAAGACTTTTGGACTCTTGGCTAAATGTTCTTACAAAAGCTCTTCGTCCTGGCTCCAGGTCAGTTTCTAGAGCCTATTAAGACTTTTTAGTTCAAAGCAGTTAATGTATTGGGCCATGGGTATGCTAAAGACCAAATTTCAGTCTACCAACTACTGGGGCACAGCTGCTTACCTCTTGAGCAGTGCAGATCACAACGTCCAATCTAAAGTCTGAGGAAACCAAGATCTGGAATAAGCTACCAGCGATCAGAACAGGTCCAGGTTGTTTAGGGAAACACTGTAAAACCTTCAAAAAACAAAAATATTGTTCTTTTTGTTTATCTCTTTGAATTGACCTTGAATATTCTACACTCATGTCTCTCTTCTTTATATGGAAAAAAAAAAAAAAGGAAAATGGGAAGGGGAGGGGGATCGCTGTATGTATGTTAACACCTTGGGGGAGGGGGGGGGGGCACCTTGGGGGAGGGGGGGGGGGATTGCTGTATGTTAACAGTTTAGGAGTAAGAGGATCTTGAAAGAGATTTCCTTCTTTTCATTTTGCCCCGCTCTCTACACAGGTTTTAGAACTGATAGCCATCTGAAGCACTTTTTTCCTTTTTTAAATTCAGTTCAAAGCCGCTAGGTTAGGTGGCACGTATTTCAAACTGGAAGATGGGTACGAGGGGAGCACATGAGAACTGCCTATGCTCTTGCTATGCCCCTTCTGCTTTTCATTTGTGTGAACACTCATCTACCTCCAACTGTGCTAATTACTGAATTTGAACTCTGTTTGGAACAGATCTGTACAAGATGGATACTGCACCAGAATGTGCTGCCTTCTTGCTCCCCGAGTGCCACAGGTTGGTGTGCCATCAGAGCAGTTCTCCAAGCCCCAGCGACTCCACTTATGATGCTCAGCACTGGAACTGACGGTTGTTGTGTTAAATAAGAGCAAGGCATTATTATTATTTAGCATAAAGCAACACAACTTTCAAATGCCTTCAGTTGCCTTAAAACTGTATGACTTTTAAGAGTAGCACCTACAAGTCTTTGAGGTACTTCTGAATTTATTACTGGTGCTTATATCTCTAAGAGATAATTATTCAATGTAAAATAACAAAATAACAATGGTGATGTTTCACTCTAATAGCAAGAGTAATGTTGGTACAATTGTAAGGCGAGCAGATTTAAGGAATATTACAAGCCTGTGGGGACAGCTAAGGGTCATGCAGTTAATGCCTCAAATAAACACACTGTTCTATTTTTGTGTACAGGAATGTCAGCCTTATCTGAATAATCCTGCCATAAAGCACTTAAAATAAAACAAACACAAAAGTAAAGAAACCAGAACCTCGGAACAAAACAAACTACTCTCAGCTGCTCTCATAGGTATGCTCTACTGTGGCATGTTTATAAATGGGTTCTCTATTCTTCTGATCTTTCTCTTGATACTGTTTTGGACACATCTATATTATAAATGCTGAAAAACAATCCTTTTTTCCTCCTAACAGAGTTGATTGAATAGAAAATAAAATGGTTCTCCTTTTCTTCCTACCTTTGAGTTGGCCAGAAAAAATAGATATAAGAATATTGTCCCTTCAAGATGTGGGTGTGATGCCCCATTTAGCTTTGTAGGGGAGGGGAGCATTTTGGGCAGAGTCAGTTTTTATATAGTCTTACAAAAACCAGCTAGAACACTATTGTGGGGCTTGCAGGGGCAAAACACAGAATCATAGAATCACAGAATAATTTAGGTTGGAAAAGACCTTTAAGAACATTGGATCCAACTGTCAATCTAACACTGCCAGGTCCACCACTAAGCCATCTCCCTAAGCACCACAACTACATGGCTTTTAGATACCTCCAGGGATGGGGACTCAACTGCTTCCCTGGGCAGCCTGTTCCAGCGACTGATAACCCTTTCGGTGAAGAAATTTTTCCTAATATCCAATCTAAACCTCCCCTGGTGCAGCTTCGGGCCATTGCCTCTTGTCCCATCACCCGTTACCTGGGAGAAGAGACCAACGCCCACTTTGCTATAACCTCCTGTAAGGCAGTTGTAGAGGGTGATAAGGTCTCCCCTCAGCCTCCTTTATTCCAGGCTAAACAACCCCAGTTCCCTCAGCTGCTCCTCATCAGACTTGTGCTCCAGACCCCTCACCAGCTTTGTTGCCCTTCTCTGGACAGGTTCCAGCACCTCAATGTCCCTCTTGTAGTGAGGGGCCCAAAACTGAACACAGTATTTGAGGTGCGGCCTCACCAGCACCGAGTACAGGGGCACGATCACTTCTCTGCTCCTGCTGGCCACACTATTCCTGACACAAGCCAGGATGCCATTGGCCTTCTTGGCCACCTGGGCACACTGCTGGCTCATATTCAGCCGGCTGTCATCCAGCACCCCCAGGTCCTTTTCCGCCAAGCAGCTTTCCAGCCACTCTTCCCCAAGCCTGTAGCGCTGCATGGGGTTGTTGTGACCAAAGTGCAGGACCCGGCACTTGGCCTTGTTGAACCTCGCACAGTTGGCCTCAGCCCGTTGGTGCAGCCTGTCCAGGTCCCTCTGTTTTTAATTACTTTTATGAAGAAATTATAAGAGAACCTTTCTACAAGCTCCATTCAATGCCACATGCAATAAAGTAGTATTGGTCATTTCTGTGGGAAAAGAGGCACAACGCCTGCTCCTGCATGGAGCTGTGGTACAGGCCTACAGCAATGCTTTCCTTCGCGCAGGTGTAAGGTGCCCCCTTCAGCATATTAAAACTTTATGTAGCCAGGCAAGCACTAACAGAGGAACTTACAGAGGAATGCATTTCCTAATGTGTTCTGAACTGTGTGGCTGGGTTTACATCTTTCCTGCGGTTAGAAGGGGGTTTTGGTTGCATTCTTTTTTTTTTTTTTTTTAAATAATAGCCCTGCTTGCAGCCACATAGCAATCTGACAAAGGTCTGTATTTCTTTTCCATGCACTTCAGTTTCCTAAAAGGCATCTTCAAGTATCAGGCTCTTCAGTTCAAACTCTTGAAAATGCTGGAAGTCGAGAGAAATCCAAGTAGAAATCACCAGCCTCAGCTGCGCCATTTTCCCTTGTGAACAGACTGTCCCAACACAGCCATCGATAACTCTGCTGGGCAGAGTTAAGGGGGTGTCCTACTTCGCATGCATTTCTCCCGGTGGATTTTCTTAGTAAGACAGGTTGGTTTCCCCAGGTACAACCTGGTTAGTGCAGCAAACCACCCCGAGAACCGTGTTCAGCCAGGATGGAGGAACCTGGCCCGGGCCCCGGCCCCAGCGTCGCTCCCTGGGCTGGAGGATGAGGGCTGCTCCGCTCCCCGACGGCCACAC
>NW_009258383.1:386157-394834 GCF_000687185.1 Egretta garzetta
CGGGCCGCTCGCTGGGGTGACGGCCCCCGTCCCGTCCGTCGGTCCTGATCCCCTCACACCGCCCCGGTGACTTCCCGGTGTGTTTTCGCAGCGTCGGTGTCCTGGTGGGTGCTCCCAAAGCCAACACCACGCAGCCAGACATAGTGGAAGGAGGAGCGGTGTACCTCTGCGCCTGGCCCGCCGCCCGCTGCGGGCAGATTCCCTTTGACAACACCAGTAAGTAAATGGCCGAACCGCGTCGCGCAGCGTTGTGCGTCTTGCTCCCCTGTGCTCGGGTCCCCCGTCGGCACAAGCTTCCCCCGCGCTCGCTTCAGTTGTGTCGCTTTGATCTGAGGATCTGCAGTTCGCCGGAGGAATCCCGCTCCTGGGAGTCTGCATGCATGTGCGCTTCCAGGGAGGGTTTAATGGTCCCCAGAGAAGTAACAGCAGTATGACCTCCAGGATCCGCGCGTAGTTCATCTTAGTGCGTTAATGAAGGGTGTTTGTGGCAGATTCCTCATTTTGAAAATACTTGCCTTTGTTTGTTTTGAGTGCTCAGAAGGCCAAACCCCCAAACCCGTGTCTCACACACTTCTCTGAATCGTGGCAATCACAGGACCGCTGGTCTTTGCTGCTATTTTCAGCAGAGGGGTTTTCCGTCTGTTCAGATGGATGAAGTACCTCATGAGGCATGCTTATTTAATTCTTTTCAGAAAGCAAGAATTTTGTTTCAGAATATTGGAAGCTAGATGCAAACCGATTTAGGCACAATGTGGGTAGATTATATCCACTTCCAAAATCCCAAGACAGATGTTTCTTATTTAATTAGAGGGAACACACGTTTTAAACAATTCAGGCTGTTTATGTTTTCTGTTGTCTCTTTATAGGTCTTGAAAATAATTTAAACCTAGTGTTTGCAGGGGCTTTAAAACGGATTCCTTTATTTAGGCAGACTTTGACAGTTTAATCATTAAGCAAAAGTTATTATTCTTTAGGTTATATTTAATCTTAACATTTGTGGTTTATTTAAATGTGAACACAATACAATTCAGTTTTTGTCTGAGAGCACAAATTAAATTAGAAGAGCTTACTTAAATGTAGCAAGTAAGCAGTGCAGTTCTTTACCCCTTCCAGCTCCAGCCACCCACACATCCTATTATTAAGTTAGTGTCTAGGAACTCTGCTCAGGATGATGCTCCCATCATGCTGGGCATTCTTCAAAACAGAGTAAGAGATCTCTCCTGTGTGTGTATGTGTGGGGGGCTACTCGGGCATGTAATGCTGTGTACAGCACATGATTGCATATAAATGTGAATGTACAGATAGACACTATGCATAGAATACTTTTATTGTAATATACCCTGAGTATGCATCCTTAAAATAAAAACAGTTTAGGAAATACTCCTGTATTTTCATTGTATGATTAGATAGTTCATGTAACAGAAGTGGAATATCTTATCTATACAAATTAATTTCAGGTTTGAATAGAAAACTTACAGGCCAAATGAAAATTCCATCACATTTTAAAGGAACATTCTGAAAAATGAATGAAAACCTAGTGATGAAACCTAGGAGGACATCTGGCTTTCCTGTGGGAAACTCCAGAAAAGTTGACTTAAAGAGACTCAGGACAACTCCATACTCTTGGCAGAGATGTCCTTTTGCAGATACAATATTTCAAAATAATACTTACTGATGAGCAAGTATTATCAACGAGGCTTTGGACTGCATCACACAGTTATTCCTCTTGGAATCTCCAAAGGGTGGTTCATTGAGTCTACCTGAGGCAGTTTTTCATGTCCTCTGGATAGATGCCTGACGTGTAGACAGATGAAGTTAAGCCAAGAGCGAACCCATTGTGTAGATATAAATGCACTGTACTTGGGGAATGGACTGCAGTATAGGCAGGTTTAGCAGTGTTATCGTTACCTGCCTAATTCGTGTTCCAAGGGTAGTAAAGGTGTCGTCTCACACAATTCAGCAATGGCCAGCTGCCCTCATAGACAGGGACCCTGAGAAGGTTTGCATATCTTATAGCTTGTAACCAACACCCATTCTTTATTGCCAGCAACATAAAGACCATCTCCAATACGCCTTAGATGACTCTACTTGCAGAAGTTTGGATGTGTATTTCCTGTCAGATTTTTTTCTCCAAAATACTCTATTTACAGGAGCAAGTTTTCTGTCTTTTCCACTGTTCCCTCAAACAGCCGTCCACATGAGCTCTATCCTAGATGATACTATTTCAAATAGTCTGTTACACACAGTTCTTTTTGAAGCCTTTGGCCATTGCATGCCTAGTGGGACTTAGTCCTTTTTAAATATTAGGGGTATTTTCAGTTTATGGCTCTTTTTTGTACAGGCACCTTGTACTCACTACACCTACAACATCACTCAGAAATGCTGCTATTCCCATTTTATGTTTATATTCCTTTTTTTAATATTTATTCTGCTAAACAGAAAAAAAGTCAGTCTGGGGTGTCAGAGAACATGCAGGAAGTTGGTGATGATACTGGTAACCGACTGAGGATTTTTTCTTCTTCTTCCAGTTCCTTAACCACAAGATTACCCTTTCTCCCCTCCAAAAAAAAACCCCAGTAATTGTTGGAAGGCTGGAAATTCAGCTCCAGCAGCTTTAATTTTAAAGATTAATGCTTCATGCCTCACAGGAGATTTTTAGATGTCTTGGAAAGCTTTGGGAATGTTTTCTGAAACAAAACAGAAAAACTACAGATGCTGCTTCAGAGCTGGAAGATCTCATTTTGATGCATTTTTATAGAAAGCTTCTTTTTTTAAGTACTTCCTTCTTGACTCTAACCAAATAATATGAGCTCTTTCAGTTAGATTCACTAAGCACAATAAAAGAAACAAACTGCTGAATAACTGAAAGCATTTTTAATTAAGATCAGAAGTAAAAAATGAGTGGAGCTAGAAAGAAAGGGAGAGTATAATGTAACAGTTAAAAGGCAGCGTGACCTGATAAGATAATCAGTATTTTTCAGCCACGAGAGTTCAGTGGAGGACTTCTAAATTCTAAAGAATTTGTAAAAGAAAAGCAGATTCACGTATACTGTATCCCATGTTAGATATGTGAAATTGCTGCAGGTCACAGAAACTCTGAAATTTCCACTATAACATAAAAATTCAGGAGATCAGCAAATCCAAGTGGTTTAAAACCACTGGCTTAAGTTACATATGAGCATGAGGGCTTGTGTCTTCCATTTCTGAGGGCTGGGTACAAAAGTGAAGCTTAGGTATGTTGCATTCAATGCAACTTACATTCTGCTGTTGAGGAGGGAACATACAGTGCACTTGGATGTTATTTGGACTTTTACTGCCACAAATAAGTGTGTAAGTAGGCACTGAATTGGTAAGACTCATATGAAACTCTACAGATTATTTCACTGTTTCCACAAGAACAGTAGACCTAATTTCAAGGTTTCCTTCATTTGTAAATGCTTTGATGTTGTTCGTATTAACACTATTAATATATCAGTCTTACTAAATGAAAACAGTGAGGACATTGACTAGTAGTCTGTGATGACTTCAACCAAGGTTCTGGACATTTTTGAATATCATGGTGTTAGAGATGTGGAGCTGCTTTGTACTAATATATAGTTATCCTGTATTTTACAGATATTGAGATGTTTACTAAATTAATGGATAGATATGCCTTGTTATGGGGCTGTAAAGTATGATGAACTAAAAAGGAACAAAATCTCTCTCCACAAGCATTTAAGGCTTGTTAAGAGGCAATGATGAACAAGAACACACTCATGAGTTGAAGGGAAGTGAAGGGAAGGGAAGGGAAGGGAAGGGAAGGGAAGGGAAGGGAAGGGAAGGGAAAAAGAATGTGTTGAATTTGTAAAGTATATATTGCCTTAGATAGAGGGGGCACCTGTTCAGAAAATGATTTGAGGGGACCAAGTAAGTGATAGATGCCTTAGTGAAAAACTTAGGCTTGCTTAGGTTAATATTATGATGGTAAGCGCTAAGACAGGATGGTCTTTGGTGCTGTAAAGGCTGTTTTGTTGAAGAGTTTTGTTTTTCTCTGTGAATAATATCTTTCTATTTTTAAAATAACTCAATTTTAGTTTAAAGAAGGTTGTTCTATATCCTGCATGCCATAGAGTCCTGAAGGGAGAATACAAGTGCTAAGCCTAACTGGGCCTGACATCCTGACTCTGGTGTAAGACAATTGCGATGTTCCCCAATGGGTCAGAGATCTGACACTGCAAGGGTTGCACCCAGAGTCACTGGCAAGGTGCAGCTAACCTCCCCGCCACCACACAGGCTGTGATGCTCCGGATTAAACTCTGTTCTTTGTGTCATCTAAGCTTTAAATAACGAAAGACAAATTCTTATGATTTGTGAAGCTCTCTTGCTCCTTTTTTCTCAGAAACTAAGATCACATGAGGGAGTAGACATTGCACTGGTTACTAATGTACACCCAACAGGAACACTCAGTATGCACTCAATTCCCAGTGAAAGATATGAAAACACTTTAAAAAATGTGTCATTACTTCCAGGTGCCGTGTTCTAGCTGTCAAACACAGTCTGGGTTCCTTACTACTAGCACTGATACTCCAAACCAAGACTACTCCTGAAATCACCTCTGTGGCACTGTGCAAATGTTAGGTTGCCCAAGCTGATCTGCATGCTATGAGCAGCTGCATGACTTGTGTTAATGTGGAAATGTGTGTAGGCTAAACTGCTCTGCTGAGAAGATGGCTTAGTTAGAGTTAATAGAGGTGCAGGCATATCTGCATCCCATTCCTAAAGCTCATACCACCTAACTGAAATTATTCTACAGGCAATTCTTCCAGATTGTCACTAATTTCTCAGATCATCTATCTCTGTTCTTCACAGAATTTAATCCAGAGATTTCCAAAGCAGTAAGGTGCTTTACTTGCAAACTAACATCGATAATTAATCCTGCTGATGATTGTTCCTTACAAAGGACAGGGTGGCAGAGGAGCGAAGGAGGATGAAATTTTGACATGCTGTAGGATTTGAGCCGATCCATCCATAAGCAAGTCATGTAGCTGGACATTCCTATATGGGCTGGCCAGTGATATGGCCTCCAGCCAAGAAGGGGCTTTAGCAGGAACTCTGCATGTTTCCTGCTGTTGATACAGCACTGACTCTGCAGTCCCATGTTTGCAGTTCTTTAAAGCTCCCTAAATCTGGACACTGGGGCTAAGACACTGGGAAGAAACTGAAAGCACTGCCCCTGAGAGCACAACTGGTGCTTTAATCTGCTTCATCGCAGCAGGGAACCAAGATAAAGTATAATGGAAGGGCTTTTAGTATCCCCTTACTCCAGGAGATACGGACTGAAGGGCAGAGACTCTTCTCCCTTGTTTCCCTGCTCTGTGAAGCTGTCCTGTTGCATTGCAGTGTAAGGCTGTGGTACTCTTTCATAGAATCATAGAATAGTTTGGGTTGAAAGAAACCTTTAAGGATCATCTAGTCCGACCCCTAATTTTTTTTTTTAAACCCCTTTGAAACTCAATGAGAAGACAGGGGAACAAGCGTTGGCATTATATTAAAGAGCTGTGGTCTCTCTTACCTTCACAAAGCTAACTTCTCCTTTTCAGTTTCTTTATTGTAGACCTCATTTCGTAATGACTATTTCTGCTTTTGCATTGAGGTAGAATTACCAAGTCCTTGTTTTAAGCTGGGTGCTCTTCCGTTCAGCTGCCAGGAGAGGTAGCAGGAGAGCAGTATGAAGAAAACTTTCTCCCCGCTTGATTAACTGGGGAACTTGTGAACCACTCGAAGCATCTTGCAGCCAGAAGCAAACTTAAATGCCCCCTGAAGAGCAGTATTGTGTTTGAAATCTGGTAAAGAGCTAATAGTTCATATTTCAGAAACTCATTATAATGGTCACTTTTAATTGTAATACTTAGCAGACTGCAACAAGTTCTTCAGTTTTAAATTAGCTCCAAAAGGCAGAATTGTAGATACCACTTCCCCTAAGTTTCCAGAACTCACTGGGGTGTTGTCTTTGCTATCAGTTAACTTTATCCGTTTTAGTAAAATAGGTTATATTTTTCTAAACTAGCTGGAGAAAATTTGAACAGCCTCTGAAGAGGAACAAGGGAGGGGGATGTAGATCAGTTCTGGCCAAGCGTGCAGTTGATAAAAAACATGAGCTAATCTGGCCAGCAGTTGAGCTGATTGTAACAGAACCCAGGTACTGTATAAGGAAAGGATGCATTGTGGGGCTCGAGAGGTCTAGTTACATGAAAAAATCATTAGCTGTAAAGATGGTAAGATTCTAGGGAAAACTTAGAATCCTGTTATAAAGCAGAATTTGCATCTCAAGAGAAAGTGCTGAGGGAGAACTTCCTTGTACTTTTAAATGTTGACACATTTCAGTCCACTATGCCAGTAAGACCTTATCTGGAGCCTCATGGTTCACTTGTAACATTCTGATTTATAAGAGACCCTCATGAGTTTCTTTTATAAGTCTCAGCCTTATCTAAAGAAGGGAAAAAATACCCTTAGCTATGTTAGTTCAAGCCCTGAGGTCTTATTTGGTTTTGATCAGTTTTTACTTAGGGAAAAAATCCTATTGGGTTTGATGATTCTTTTTTTCTTAATTCATGGAATGAAAGTCCAAATAAAGCTCTCTAGATATGATCTATTAAATTGAAATAACTCATATGAATAGCATCTAAGGCACAATAAAAAACAGAAATTAGATGTTTGCAGAATCAGATAAATCTAAAAATAGAAGCAACTCTTCTTATCGTGCAAGGGGTTTGCATATCCTTACAATCTCTAAACACTGAGGAGACTTTTTTTCCCCCAGCATTAATGTTGAAAGCAATTGCTTGGCTTGGTTCCCTAGATCATAGACTTCAGCTTCAGATCTGTGTTCTGTCTCTCTGTTGAGGGTCTGTTATCAATGACCCTGTGAATGTTAGTGACTTACCTTTGCTCAGCAGTGGGTGGTATCATTGGAATCTTTTATGGTACTAATACCAAAAAGATACCACTCTGCACTGGTGATAGGGTTGACAAGATCCCCTCTCTTCCCTCACTTCTAGAATATGAGACCATGTATGCCAGTACAAACCCTGCCCTCTCTCTCTTCCCTCCTGTAAGCCAACGCCCTAATGATGCAGCAGGGCTGATTTCAACATTAAATTAGGTTGCTCGGAGCCTTGTGCAGCCGAGGTTTATAACTACCCAATGGAGATGCTGTAGCCTCTTTGGGGAATCTGTTCCAGTGCTTAATCACCCTCACTGTGAAGAGTATTTTTGTTATATCTAATCAGAAATTCCCTTGCTGCAACTTGTGTCTGTTGCCTCTTTTCCTTTTGCTGCATGTCTCCATGTGAGGGAGGTATGCACTTTCCTTGACCTTTACATATTGATATAAATATAAATGTTTGTTGGTTTTATGTTTGTATTCCCATTTTATGTAAATATGAATAGGTTGAGGTGATTATTCACCTCTACTCTGTGTATATATAATTATGTATAAATATGTGAAAATATATATTATATTTTATGTTATCTATATTTATTTATATGTATGTATGTGCTTAGATACATACGCACACACACATATATCAAAACAGGTATTTGAAAGGGATTTGCCATCCTGGATGTATCTGAGTAGGTACAGATTAGAGGGCAGTGTAACAGCCTGCTGCAGATGCCTGGTTAATGGCCATCTGCGTTTATCCAGTACATACAGGCAAGCACACATGGAGAAAGTAAAGATAATACTTCTCAAAGTTCCTGAGGGGTGAGAACTTACCTGAAAGGGCTGCAGGTGTATTACATAGCCAGATTTGTTACTTTGATTAGAAGTTAAGTTTGATTAAAATATTTTGATTTGCTTTTGTTCATTTGAGTATTTTCAAATTATTATAGGTGCTGCATTTTTTACTTCTGGTTTTCAAGGGCTGAATGAATCACAGTAAGGCACTATCAGTGTTTGCAAATACATCTGTTTCTTATGCAGATCCTGATTACTACAACAAAGAAATATTTGTAAGAGTAATGTTTGATTCATGCCTGTTAAACAGTTTATAATGTGCTGACTCAGTGACTGAGAGGAGACCAATCCCTGCAGAAAGTGCCAAGTTTAGTCTAATGTGGGCAAATGATGGATTTGCATTAACACTTGCTCCAGGCTCAGGCTTTAATTCCTAAAAATGAATCTCTGCACTGTTGTTCTTCCATAAGTTTGCTTTTTACTGTCTGAATTAAAATTTTTCTACTTGTCCAGCTGCTGCTTTGGCATTTTAAGGGACCTTTTTCCTTTTGGTAGCCCCTAAGTAACTCAAGTCTAAAAGACTGGGTGAGGGAACACTGATTTTAAGAATCAAGTTTCGCCATCTCCAGAGGTGCTTCTGAAGGTGGATTGTGGGGCAGTACCAATGTATAGGAGTCTTGGCTCCTGCAGTAGAAAATGAGATGCTTTTGGGTTGCTGAAATGCAGTTTAAGGATGTCCTTGCACCTAAATTTATCCTTGTACATCTCTCTGCTCTTTGCATGCTCCTGGTTGTCTGGGCCTTAGTCTGCAATACAGTCTTAGGCAGTACAATAAAGAGTGACTCCAGGGCTGAGTTTCAAGCCAAATTTGCGAGTCATCCAGACGGTTGACCATCTGGAACAGCTCCTGGGCTGGCTCTGAAGCAATCCAGCTGGTACTCAGGCACTCCCCGAACCGCT
>NW_009258383.1:394846-417272 GCF_000687185.1 Egretta garzetta
AGGCGCAGGCGTTGTGTGCCCAGCCCAGCTGCTGCCTTGTATTCTAGTTATCCTTGCACTGGTGTCACGTATCGTGATACAAGATAGCCTGGACTCCTTCCTAAAAGGGGCCAGGCATTCTCCTCCAGAAAAGAAGAAGATGTTTGAATGCAATCTGAATTCAAGCCAAGTTTTTGCTGCTCACAGAAATATAGCTAAGCCTGTGGGTAAGGTACTGTATAGACATAGCCTGTGGGCCTCAGATCCCCGTAAGTAACATAAGGAGAGATATTTCCGTGTCATATAAGGGTGTTCTCAGGACACAGACATGTCATTTTTTGAAACATCTAGATAACACAGTTTTGAGGGATGTACCAAAGACAGAAATAACAACTTTTTTTTGGTGTTTTTTTGTTTTTGTTTTTTTTTAAAACTGGATAGGGATTTATCTGAGTAAACAAGTAACTTTTGTCTGAGTCTAGCCTAAGTTGGTCATCCTTGGTTATATACAGTTGGTAAAAAAATGTAAGTACTTTTAGGCCATGGTTCTTTTGACCTTCTCAGATGTTTGCTTTAGAACTGTGCCCTCAATTGTAAGTGGATGACTAGCTTAGAAGTGGACATTTACAGCAACTTCATTCAGAGCCTTGTTGTCTGTTGGAGTACAATCAGGGCACAGTAATGACAGTCCGCATATATTCAGACAAGTTAATTGTGTATATAGCTTCATTTTGATAAAGTTATGGGGGAGACGGTAGCTGGTTTACAACAATGTGAAATACTGAATGGTTGTTATACACAAAAGACTAAAACATATTTTAAGGGGAAACCTCAGAAACTAGGAATAGGGGTCCATTGCTCCAGCAAGGATCCTGAACAAAGGTGATTAGAGAATTTCTGCCAAAAGAGATTTATCTAGGGGAAAAAGCTATTTATTATTTTGGGGGGTGGAGGTGGGGTGATATTTCACTAACTATTTTGTAATGAAAATCCCATGCCACGTGATGAAGTATTCATACTACACAATACGCCACTGAGACAGGGTGTGTGTCTGTGTGTACAGTTCTTGCAGATCTACTGGTAAATTCAGCTATGGTTTTTATAAATCCTGCAAATAGTTGTCCTAATTTTAAAAACTAACATCTTCTCAAAATTGAGTATACTTTGCCAGCGGACAAGTATGCTGTTTTGATTGAAAATGTAGGCTCTTTTTAAGTTAGAATACTGATCGTGAGTATCCTCAGAGCCAGGCTAGTGTTGGCTGCTTGTAAGCTGACCAGGGCTGATTTTCAGCCTTCAAAAGCTTTGTTCCTATCAAGGCCTCATCTGTGGACATTGATCATGTTCAGATCTGCTGGAGCATTAAAAAAAGAAAAAAAGAAGAAACCTTTAAAGTTTGAAAGGGCCTCACTTGACTGGAAAAGATAATCAAAAGTGGTGTTGCCAACAGCTAGGTAGAAGCTGGCAGCTCCTACAATACAGCGTGTCAAAGTTGCTGTCTCCCACACTCTTGAAGTTTAGGCCTAACTTAAATAAAATTTATTTTTTAAATGAATATTTTAAGAGTGATTTTAAGTTATTCTTCCTGAATTTTTAGAAGATATAAATATTCCTGAAATTAATCTCTCTAAGCATGGACTTCCATACTAGCTCCTGTAATTGGTGCAGCACAGAAATAAATATGTGTATGAAGGAAGACGTTTTCTCAGAGACTTTCAAACTTTCACAGATTCATTCTCATTTGACTTTCCTTCATGTTTATTAGAAAAATACAGAGATAGAATAGCCTTGTTCTCAAAATATAATGCATTTTTCTTTCTAATTCAGTTTATATGTGTGACTTTTTTGAGGTCACCACAAGCTGAGGTAACTGGTGATCCAACATCCTAGAAAAGCATTCAAATATCTCCTTTATTCCTTTCGGGCAAATCCCAGGAAGTGTTGGCTTTTTAAAGGTGACAATTCTACCAGCTGCATTTTTCTTCAGTTTTTTTTTTAAATATATGTAAATCCATACAATATAATCTGACATTACATTTTTTTTTCTACATTCCAAAGTAGAGAATATATGGTTTTATTTTCACTTAGAGTGAATAAAAAGGATTGATTCTTGTGAAATCCCCCCTGATAGGAACCAGAAACAAACATAAGGGAATGCAGATACAAGGGGGAAGGAGTAATGCCCTGCTTATGTATAAATTGAGAAGTTCATTAGGAATGGCTGGTAAGGGAAGAGCATAGCTCATGAACATATGGGAAATCAGTTTACTTCAGAGAACTGAGGGTGAAAGGAAGGGATGTCTGCTTTTTATTAAAACCTGAAATGCATTATAATTGGCCTGAGTCTTTGCCCAGATGGCTTCTCTTATGCTGACATCTGCAAGAGTGTATATAAAGCAACATTAAGAAGCTGTCTTGTGTGACAGTGTGTACACATGTAATTCTGTTAAGAACTAGGTCCTTTGCTATCGGTGGTGTTCGTCTTTGAACAAGCATGCTAAGAAATGTTATTTGTTTGACAAAAGCTAATTATGGAACATGCTTTTTACATGGAAAGTTTCTACCACATATGAGAAAAATTTTTAGGGCTTTTCTTGTTCATTCATCATCGTAAACTCCAGGTAAACTTTTTTTTTTTTTTTCAGGGGAAAACACAGGGTTTCTTCTTCCAGTCCTCTGTACTTTTTTCTGAAGTTTAAGTGTAATTATTTTGAATTTTCATATGTGAGTTTAAGCTGGTTTCCACTGACCAGTAAAAAGCTTAAATGATACTAGAACATCCATCTCCTGTTAAGCTGGTAGGACAATGACAGTGGATGCAATGTAATTTATCCGTTAGTCTCTTCACTTGTATCTGTAATTCACAGTGGAATACTTTTTAAAATAAGCTGTCAACATACTGCTTCTTTCTTTGTCAGACAACAGGAAAATTAAAGTCAATGGCACCAGGGAACCTATTGAGTTTAAGACAAATCAGTGGTTTGGGGCAACAGTCAAAGCTCATAAAGAAAAAGTTGTGGTAAGTCTTATGCATTTGGTATTCATTTGGAGATAATGTTTATTTTTCTCAAATGTATATCTTTAATAGCTCTCTATGTGTAGATTATGGAAACAACTCTGATTATGCATGAATTATAAAGCAGAGGATGTATATAACTCAGAAAATGAAAGCAGTATATAAAATCAGGTTGAACTGATCAAGTGAAGATGATTCCACTGCCATATGAAAACAGCAGAAAGCCATGTTGTTAAGGAATTGAATGATGATTTTTTTTAAACAGCTAATGGACATATTTTAGAGATACACAGTAACTGATAGATATATGCTATAAAATATTTTGTATTCTGAAGCTGTATTTGAAATGTTAAATGCAGAATGTAATGGAAGCCAAGACCCTGTGCTGAAGATCAGTTAGTAAGAGAAAGTACTGACCTCTTTTGTCACATTTACATTGTTTTGAACAGCTATGCTATAGTCATGGTAAAACAGCTGCAAAAAAAAGTCATGATAAAAAAGCTCCAAATCAAGATTGCTGTCAAAGTGCAATGTCTGTTTTCCGGTTTCACTGAACATTTTACCTGTACTGATAGAGGACCCCAGCAGGGGGCAAGTACTTTTATTGCTTAGTAAAGAAGTGGTGATGCTGCTTATACACAGGTCTTTTATATTTACAATTTTGCACTAAGGTTTACATTGAAATATCGCTGAAATAATTGTGGTGAGAATAATTAATTTGGCCATTAGTTTTATTAGTTTTTACAATTGCAAAGCAATAATTTGTATCTTGGGATTTGCTTAAAACTTCCAATTATTACTTAAGAAGTAGTCATAAGGGAAGAAGTATCTGAAGGAAATGCTTTTCCTTACATAGTATGACTTGTGGTTAGCCTAGGGAAGGATTTTGACGTGAAACATGTAGTGAATAAAACATCACCCTATTCTCTTACAAAGGTAAGTAAATGTAAAAATTCTGAAAAATTCTAAAAATAGCTGAAGTTTTTTCATTTTGTGTGCTCTACTAAACAACAGTTCGCAAACTGAAATAAAATATTTCCTTGCCACCATTTGCTGAATCTTAATCAATCCTCATCACTAACTGATGTGCTGTGTCTGTATTGACCAAACTTTGGTTTGCTTCTGATAACTCTTCTCAGGCTTTCTGAAACTGAGGTATAGTCAACACTTTTCAGGCAAAAATTTGAACAGTGAAGTGAGAAAACTTTGTCTTTTAAACTTTGTAGACTGAAAGAAAAGAAAAAGAAAATGTCAACAAGCTGTGAGAAACTTTTTTTTAAACTACAAATGTGACAGTAAACTGGATTTGGTCAACATTTATAATTATATTGAGTTCTTGTTTCAATCCATTTCGCTCAATGCCAAATGTGTCTGAAATCACCCTCACAGGACATTTATTCCTCTGCTGCAGTCTGGTTTTGCTCTCTGTTTTAACCTGTAAGGTCTTCTAGGCAGGGGCTTGTTAAGAGCCCCTGGTCCTTAAACTGTTGTTCCAGAAGCTCTGACTTGTGGTGAGCTCTGAGTAGCACAGTGGTTCATCCAGCTGGAACTGATTGCAGAACAAATGCTTATATAGTAATGTGAATAATAACAATGCCTTGCCAGAGGTAGACAGGTTTCTGAATGGAAAAGTAAGACACGGTAGGACATGAATGGAGGATTTCTTTGCATCTTACAGAGGTAAGGTTGTAGGGAGAGGTAGTGTCTTTCCCCCCTCGCTCCCCAGCCAATTGAAAAGTTTTAGGGCACAGAAACACCTGAAGAATGACTTGCATACCTGACTGCTTATCTTCTTTATTTTTCCAATTATTTACAAAAAGGATAATGTCTCTCTATATACAGCTTGTATATTTTTTATCCTTACACTGTCATATTTGTAAAACCACTACCATAACATAGAATATTAAATATTAGTTCAGTGGTCAAAACTTTCTTAGCAACAACCTGTTCAGTCGGAGACTGTTGCGTGCATTACAGCTGTATCACCTCTCCAAAGATTTGAGCCAGGGGTTTATAAGAAGGCAGACAATCTGATGATTGTGATAGACAATATGACACAACACCCTGACACATCTGCTAAGTAGAGTAGAATCATAGCAGTTCTGCTGCAACAGCCATTATCTTAAGACATATCAGGACAGAAGTAGAAATATCTTCAGCCACATGTATGTCATCTACATCTTAAACTATGGGATCAAGTCCTGTGCTGTGAGCAGTAATAGAGCAAACATACTACTCATGCAGCAAGCTTAGAGGTATTTGTAACATATGCTTAAATGTGAGTTTTAGTCCTTGAGAGATTTCACCTGCTAAGGGCTATAAATGAAAGATCAGACTATGCTTTTCAGGTTATAATGAAATTACAAGAAGCAGTGGCCCTGCGTTTTCTTCACGTTATGATCATTGCTGTATGGATGATACAATACCAGAGAGAATCCTTGTACACTGTTTATTAAAAACTACATTTGCCAGATGCATGAGTGTGTGAAAGGTATGTGTGACATTGTTTCTGTTTTGATAGGCTTGTGCTCCCTTATATCATTGGAGAACTCTTAAAGATAGCCCTGAGAAGGACCCTGTTGGCACCTGCTATGTAGCGATTCAGAACTTCAGTGCCTATGCTGAATATTCCCCTTGTCGCAACAGTAAGTATTAAAAGGAACAATCTGTGTTGGAGGAATTGATATTGCACTCTATGTTTTCATCCTTTCAGTCTTCACACCATCTTGGTTGACTGAAGATTACTATATGACATTGCATTGGATGAGGGTTTAAAGAAAAATTTACATTAAATTATACGCCTGCAATTGGATGCTTTGTTGTATAATTGAAAGAGAAGAAATTAAGTAAATTAAGCTTATGCAGTTATAGTGATGAGATATAATTGGTTCAAATTAAATGGCTGTAAAATGTAGCAAATGGGTCTATATAAGAACCAGACAGCATTTAAAACCAATTATTCATGCTTATGCTGAGTATAAATCTCTCATCACAGGATCACCATCTGAAGACCAGACCCTGCACAGAAACACACAAGCCTGTATCACCATTCATGCCAATATCATCCTCAGTAGCTCATTTTTTATGAAGGACTTCCAGCATGGAAGAAAGCCATGCACATTAGCACTACTGTTCCACACTCTTCTCTGTGCTATTCTGAGGTGTGGTAGCCATCTCTGGGCCTTACTTCTTGGGCAATAGGGAAAAACTGCAGGTATATTTAGAGCCAAGTTCAGTTACCTAGAAGTCTGCAGAAAATGCCACACATTAGATTATGTCAGTTATGAGCACCCTCATTACCTCAGTGCTCCAAATTACTAAAATCAATATGAAGTATGCAGTGACTTTACTGAGCTTTGACTGGGATAGGTTTCTGCACCCACAGGTCAGAGAATTGTTCTTTCAGTTACTTTTCTAAAGGTAGTATGTGTAAGATAGCAAATATGATGGGCTTACCTATCTGTTCCAGGGGAAACCCTCACAGCAAAGCTATGATGTTGTTAGTTTAGCTGAGATGGGTAGCTGTTTCAAGCTGTATGTGCTAGCCAATAACATGAGAAGTCTGAACGTAGTTCCTTGCCACAAGACCCCTTGTACAGAGACCCTGTGATCGCAGCTAGCATTCTTGCCATGTGCACATGGGCTAATTTCAAAACACACTGTTTAGCTGTTCCTCTACTGCAAACTGTGCTCCTACCTTCGACTTTCTCATGGATTATTTTGCCAAGAAAGTAACAGGCATGTTACAGAAAAAGTAGACACTTTACCATAATTAAAAGGTCTCTTTCCTATGAAGATCTAGAGGCAGCGTCATATCATGTGGCTGGACTTCCCTGACACCTGACAGATGTGCGATAATGTAGCCCAATAATGCTTTCCATAGTCTACCAGAAAATCTGCATACCTACAGCAACGTGAGATATTTACGTGTGCATTCAGTGTTACTCTGTGGCTTTCCTTTTCTCACACTGTAGTATAGCTCTAAACTGAGTTGTGCTACATCTTTCTTTTAAAGCCTAATTCTTGTCCCTGGATGGACAGGTACAGAAAGAAGCTGAATCTGTAAGAAATGGTGTCCGTAAGATCTGCTTCATGTACTCCTGATGTCTCACTGGGGCTTTGCCAAAGGCTTACCCTATTTGAAGAGAGAGTTCAAGTGGCCATTCCTGCTTTCAGTTCCCCAATCCTGCAGACTTCCAGCACTTCAGCACTCATATGAAAGCCCTAAAATGCATGCCAACACACTTTGTACAATTATATAAGGATTTGGAGACTAGAAATAAAAGTGGTCAGAAGCAGGAAGAAAGTTTTCACATGTACAAATGTGCATCCAAAATTATATTACACTTCTGTCCTCATTGAGCAAATGCATATCAGTTAAAGAGCTGGCCCTGTGAAGGACGTGTGCCCCTTTCCCTTGCCATAGTACAGATAAACAGGATATTGTCTGAACATTGACTCATGTTGACCCATCCATTATGTCATCGTTTTTTGAGAATGCCTTGGTAAACACTTGGTTTTGTGTTTATGGCAGAGCAGACTGTGGTGACCATTATAGAATTTCTTATCAAGTTGTTTACTTTTGTATCTCCAGCCAAATTCCCTGGTAGTTGTTGCAAGGGTCCTTCCTTGGCAGTGAGAGGAGAAGGTCCCAAGTAACTGGTTCTATTTTTCAAAATCTTCACAAGGGAATTGTGTGTTCAGGGCCCTGTAGAAGGTCTTGATTTGCTCTGCCTTTTCTAAAAAAGAATATGCATCTTTTCACATATTTTAGTAGCTTTGCATTTACAGCCTTACAGCTCCATGGTTGTGTAAGCTGTCTTCCACATGCACTGTGAAATCAATAAAATGCTTCTACCTTCATAATTGCAGGCAATGCAGATCCTGAAGGACAAGGCTTTTGTCAAGCAGGTTTCAGCTTAGATTTTTACAAGGTGAGATTCTGCTTCTGAAATACTTTGACCAAATGTAATTCACATATATTCCCAGTGTTCAAGCACTGTCTCAGTGATCAAGAGTTTATCCCCATGCTGTTGCATATGGAAAGTTCCATGAAGTTGTTGCAAGTTCTTACCTCTTTTGCAAGCTTAAAACTTTCTGGTTTTATTAATAGAAGAAGTACTGCAATCATCATCTGTTTGTCTCTTTGGAGCACTCCAATCTGACTCTGCTCAATCTATCTTAATAGATAATTAGGGGAAAAATTATATATGCTTCTATCTTAGTGTGTCCCACTTACAATGCTTTCCAGAGACCTGACTTTCAGGAAATAATGGGCAGGCACCGATAGTTTTTAAAAGTTAAAATAGCTTGTGTAAGGGTGCTTGTGGAGGCAGACTAGTCATTAAGTAAGACCGTTCTCATGTGGAGGTGAAAGTGAAAATGCTTAAGGGAAATACCTAGTTTTTCTTACATGCCAAGAGGGTCCAGAAACAATATTGTGGGCCAAAGAATAAATTTTGCAACTATCGTTATTATCTGTGCCATTATTACAGCACCAAGACCTCACATAACTTTGATCATTGCCATTGTTTTCAGTGTTCTGTAGCTCCATTGTTATTCACATTATTAGTAGCTGAGGAGTAAAGACCTCATTGTAAGGTAGACAAAAGTATATTTCTCTATAAAGCATTACTGTTGCTTCACTGAATGTGAAGACCCTCTTTCATGCTGTCCTTGTTTTGTTACAAATAATCAGCAATTTTTAGAATGCTATGTTAGTGCTAAAAAAAATAGGGCTTTCATTCAAGCGAAGATGCATGGGGTGATCTTAACTTTACTTAACTGTGGATTTTCCTGCACATCCATGCACCTACATCCTTTCCTTGAACAAGGCCATTGTCCTTTATCATGATTCTGATATTCTTTTGGTCATTTAAATTGTTTTTCCCATGCATGCTTAATTTTGTTGTGTTCTTTTGTTGTGTAATTTTATTCAATTCTGCTTTTTGTAGAATGGAGACCTGATAGTAGGCGGGCCTGGTAGTTTTTATTGGCAAGGTATGTTCATCTGGCTGGTTAACTTGATCTAAGAAGTGAAGCAGAAAATATTGTGGAAAATGTTGTTCTAGATTTCCATCGTTTTCTCAGTTTAAGATAACCAGTCTCTGGTCTTATTTTCAATAACATGCAAATGGGCATAAAATAAGTCAGGGAAAATTCAAGATATAGGTTGTATAGGAAGCGAAACATAGAAATAACTATTTTTATGTTGGTATTTTAGCTCATTTGTCATTTAAGTAATAAGCTGACTTTTTCTCTAGAAATACTGCAATTAAAAAAATAGCTAGTATTTGTACAGCAAATGTAATATTTTCAAAGTTTTTGTCACTATTTATTTCTGAACACAACCTTTTATTGCTATCTGCATATAATTTTAGTTCATTTGTGGCATCACTGTAGTTTCCAAGATGTAGCTTCTCATGTAGATAAAAACTGAAGTGGTTTTGGTGAAGGGTTAAAAGGGTATTTTTGCTTTAACCTGTTTTGACATGTGTGGTATAGCTGATTCACAGACTCTGCCTACCAACTTGCCCATTGTCAGCCTCATCGATGTGTGGTTTTGCATTGCTATTAAAGGAGGAAGATCTAGTTGATTATGATGGTAGGGAATTCATAGCTTTGAGTTCTCCATTGAGAAATTGCTTCCGTTCTACTACATTTGTACAGTACAGCATCAAAAGGTAGCTGAGCCTGAACATGCCTGACTTTAGTTTGAATCAGCACCCTGAAATGGTTATGGAGATGTTTTTGTGATGATTCAGTAGACGCTCAATGTGTTGTTGTATCGATTTATGTGTACTCTTGAGACTTCCAGGGTAATAATGGAGAAAGATTAAGAGGATGACTGCTCTTTGCATCTGTGCTATATTATCCCTTCAGCTCTGCTCTTGATGTTCTGCTAGCCCTATTTTGTAGAAACTGGCTCTCCTTTATGTCCCTTTCATTTATGAAGTTGTTTGAATCCAGGTCAGGTAATCACTGCAAGTATTGCGGATATCATTGCGAATTATTCCTTCAAGGATATTCTGAGGAAGTTGGCACGAGAGAAGCAAACAGGAGTGGCACCACCCTCATATGACGATAATTACATGGGTATGCTAAGCTCTGTATCAGTTAGCAATATATTCTAAAAGCATGGGTCTTATATAAATGTGAAAACAAGCCCTAAATTACTATGTCCCAATTGTTAGAGGATTTGAACATGTTTTGCCTTAAGCACAACAGCAAATCAGTAGTTTGTTAGTTACTTCAATGGGATTATGAACATTCTTAAAATTATGCACAGCAACAGGGTTTAAGTGCTGAGGTCTTAAATGGCTCATTAGGGTTTTTATTATTTGATCTTAAATAATTAAGCAGAAATACAAAATTTTCCTATTTATATCTTTTTTCATTCCAAGATGATGGATTGAGTTTAAAGTAATTAAAGACTATTTCATTTTTTAACAGATAAGAGAAAATTTAGTTCTGCAATGCTTTGTACAGTACTGCAGTACAAATAGGCAATTTATTCTCACTGATACTTAAAAATATAGTTGAAGTAAGCAGTAACAAAAGTCAGTTTGAAGATACTGTGTAATAAATAGAAAAAAGTCTCTTTATGTACCTTTTATTAGTGCTGATCTCTGAGAATTTCCATTATATTAATGTGCCTCTGCATGTAAGACAGGTTTTTCTTCATGTAGTTATAGAAAAGATGCAATGGAATTTGAAGGCAAAGGTGCATCCTTTCATCTCTGCCTATAGATTTGAAATTACAGTGCCTGATACAATCCAAAAGTCTTTACTCTGTCAATAGCAATTACCTCACAGGTTTACCAAACCTCCAAGAGGTACTTAAGTGCATCTTTGGAAATCTGTCTTCCATATAGAGCTAAAACAGGGTACTCACACATAGTATAGTAATGAAGACCTAAATTGTGTCAATAGCTGTTAGGGCAAACCACCATAGTACCTGCCGTTTTTTCAGCTAAAATATTAAGTATTAATGATTTAGAAGCCCATTTTGGGGGAAAAAGGATAGATTTATTATACATTCAGACCCACAGTTAATTTAGTCATAATAATGTGGTAAGCAATTTTCCTTTTTTCCACACAGTTTTAGTATAGTAATGTTAGAAAATTTGCATTCTAATGATCAGATGAACAGACAAATCTTGCATATTTTTTGAAAGAAATGGTTTATCAAGTATTTTGCATGTCATTTAACTTTAAACAGGATACTCAGTGGCTGCCGGGGAATTTACTGGGGATTCTGAACAAGGTAAGAAGCTATATACTTGAATGGAAACCGTACGGCTGTGCACCTATTAAATTCCTCATTTTGGGTCTCTATGCAGGAACATACCTTTTATACATTTGAAACACTGGTGAGACTTAAGCTATCTGTACCCAATATTCACAGAGGCAAATATTTCCTTAGAAGGTATAGCATAAGAGAGCAGTATTTAAGTAACCCAAAAGTCTGAATCCGTTATGGTATCATGCCCGTGCATCTGTTCAGCAGTTAGAGCTGTGACAACATGGTAGGTGGAGCCACTTAATTTAGCCAGTTTGGTGACCAGTAGTAACTTGGAGCCACCAGTGCAGTCCTGTACAGTCTTTCGGTCCATACTCAAGTTACTCACCTGCATACAGGCTGCTGGACCTCAGCATCTGGCTGGCCAGATGCCACGTGGCTTGCAAATGTCTGTGTATGTTGAAAGCACACTTCTGACATCACATAAAACATAAACATAAACATCACAGCCCAGGCTAGGAGATAACATTCAGCTGCTTCTGGAAAAAGACATGTGCCTACACCGGCATGCCAGCTCTTGTTCTTGGCTCTATGAAAGTTTCCCTAGTTCCAGATCATGTGCCTTAAGGATGGGGGGCCCGGGGCAGTTTATTAGCTGGCCCTTTTCATACATTATATTTTCCTGCGCAGGCATAATGCAGTAAGAACAAGTTCCCTGTGCTCTTGCTCCTACTCTGAGCCTTATATTTAACAGCAGGAGACAGAAGAATTTCATTTCTTTTATTAAAACCTGGGCTTAGGGGGAGAAAAAACATTCTATAGGAAGATGAGGTGTTCAATTAGTCTGCTGAATTAGGAAAAGCTGAATGCACATGAATATAAAAGTCCAAATACAGAATCATGCCTGCAACTTTGTGGAGTTTCTTGGATCAAGTAAGTTTGATACAGGACATATGTACAGTAATTTGCATTTGGACAGCAACTGTCACCCACAAAGAACCAGACATCTCACAGACTTGCAATTCTGTGATTCTGTGACTTAATAACATTGCTTAAAAATGTCATCGCTGTGAAACCTCCACCTGAAATGTTTCATGATCCGTAAAACAGCACCTTCTAGGACTCCATATTTATGATTTGATAAGGTAATGCAATGTGCACTGAGGAACAGGTTTTGACCAAAATTACAGGATAAATATTTTTTTTAAATGTGCAGAATGTCATTACACAACTTAGAATTTGGCTCAAACACTGAGGTTCAAGTTGTTCCCTTTGGCAAAAGGTGACACAGGAGGTTTATTAGTTTTACATGGCATGGGAAAACTGCCCTGGAAGGTGGCAGCTCCAGTAACAGAGTTCTGTAATTCTCTAAGGACAAAGTCAGAACAATCCATCCTGCAGGGGCTAGGTTTAGCAGCAATAGTTCCTGGCACACCACTAAAGCTTTAACTAAATACCAACAAGACTTAAACCTCACTTAATTGATGTGCTGAACTCATAGCACAGAATGCTATGGCAGGACAACTAAACTCAAGCTGAACATTGCCTGATTTTTAAGTTGTAAAGTAAGTTTTGCGGGGGTGTTAGAAATTGAACAGTAGTTTTTCTGTGTCTCTGCAAGTTGAATCCAGCATAGAAGAAAAGCTCCTGTCACAGCTTTCTGTTTGGTAGAGTATGTTAAAAATTATCAGTTATAAATAGAAATTTGTCCATGATTTAGCTATTTTCAGGTCTTCTGAAATTGTACAGGATTTCAAAGCTTATAGTTAGCTGAAAATACCTGTTATCCCAGGTGTTTCATGCCTTAAGAGCTATGCTGCTTGTGTAAGGCTGACAGTCTGTTGGAAGGTATTACCAAAGGGGTAGCTTTCTTGAGGGGGTGAACAGCTCCATGGTTCGGAGTCACAAAGCCAATGGAGACATAGTGCATTTGTAGAAATGAACCCAGCTCCCCAGAACTGCTGCTGCTTAATCCCTATAAAGTTAGAGTTTCCTGTCCTGTGCCACTATGGGTTAAAAAAAAAATAATATTTTTGAGCTGAGTGCTATAATGTGGAAAAAAAGATGTGTCCCTGGTAATGGAAGGTTGCAGCCACCTATATATATGTATGTTGGGTTTTTTTTAATGCATACTCACATTTTTATAATGGATAGTTCTTGAATCAGTAAGTCACATGAATGATTGGCACAAAGAATTGCATTGTTGGCTGACCTGGGGATCGTCCTGTGTCCTGTTCAGTCCTCTGTTATTACTTCCACCTCCCCTTGACCAAACACATTCAACCACAGAGGAGTACATAGACCCAGAGAGGAACAGAGGAATGCTAGGTCAACACAAGCTGGTGTCCAAGGTGCTCTGCTATCTGAAGTTCCTGCTGCTGTCTTCTGATGTGGATATCCTAATGAGGGAAGGATTAGACAGTAAGACTGCAGGCTGTGACTTTGCTCTTCTCTTCTCTTCTCTTCTCTTCTCTTCTCTTCTCTTCTCTTCTCTTCTCGCTTTTTTCCATTTTTTCCACTAGTTGTTTAAGATTTCACCATTGATCAGAATTACATCCTAGAAGGCAACTAAAAGTCCAATGATTCATGTTCTTGTTCAATGGAATCCCCCAACACCACTCACTTTTAGATAGCCTGTGCAGAACCTGTTGAACACTTTCATGACATCAAGCAAAATAACAGATGAGACAAACTCTTGTGCAGCCAGAAAGAAAAGGGGTATTTGTAAGGACAGTTGTGTTTAGCTTCTGTACTCCAGTGTGTGATGCCACAACTAATTCTGGTTCCATCAATCCACAGCTGTCAGGTAACAAGCTGAATTGTACTAAGAGCTTTATTATACTGTGCTATGCTAAGTAAAGCTAGGCAGAAAGAGATCTCTGGATGTGTATTCAACAGTTAAGATGCTTCATGCAAGTGGATGCACTGAATGAATGTTAAAATCTTATTAATTAATGTCTTCAAGTTATTTGCAGATGTTTCTGATACAGATAACAAACCAAAATCCTAAGCGTTATATGTCAGGGAAGAATTTAAGTGGCATGGGATGCGTGTTGCATGCACCATTCAGATAGCATAACCAGTTCACTGTTGATCATTTATCTTTTCAGAGCTGGTTGCTGGAGTCCCAAGGGGAGCACAGAACTTTGGCTATGTATGTATTGGACCCACATTTTATCCTTTTTATAGTGAGAATGCAGTTAGACCATTTGGAATATCAAAGTCTCCATTGTATTTTCTGTCTCTTTGATCCTAAGCTTTCTAATCAGAGAAAACTGCCACTGACTTTTGCCCTCAGACTTACCTGGCTGGGTTGAAATGCTTTACTGGCTTGGGCTTTGAATATTAAGCACTTGGTCCTTTCTGAAGTTTGTTTTCAATAGCCAATTACAAGCATGCTTTGAGTATGACTAGTTATCAGGCCTAAGCTTACCCATAGGTTAGCATATTTCATGTGCAATACTGTGTCCACAGTGGAGAGAAGTCCAACTTCAGATTACTCATACCCAGTCTTTATTTTCAGTGCTCTAAGTATATACACTGAATAGCAGATGCAGAGAGTCATGATATGCAGTTACAAGTGAAGGGAGAAAACAATATACATGTGTGGATACATCTTTTATCTCACAGGAAAAAAAAAATGTTTCAGAACTACCCTTATTGGGAAAAAGATCTCAGCTACACACACATTCTCTAGTTCTGTGGACCCAAAATTCCTCGCGTCTCTAGAACTTATTCATACCATTTTTCAAAGAAAGGGTGTGTATGTCTGTATATGTCTATATATGTATGTATATATATTTCTTTATGTTTTAAGTTCATGTTTCCATGCATACTAATGTAGCCACTGATTAGCTGGTACTCTGTGATTTGCTGCTGTTCATAGTGTCCAGTAAGGAAGGAAAGTTGTCTTTTCCCTATTTTATTCCCGGGGGACCTGAGACTCATAAAATCTTAGTGATTTGTTCAAGAACATACAGGAAAACTGTGGTGAAACAAAAAAATTGTTTTTTCTTGGCCACTGGGACCATCAAATTGGTGTTACACTGTACCATTTCCATGTGTGTTTGAAACTTTCCATATTTTTCTGTTACCAGGTCTCAATTATTAATTCTTCAGACTTGACCTTTATCCAGAACTTCACTGGTGAACAGGTAATGTCAAGCAACTACATGATGAAATGTTATCTCTCTAGAGGATACAGTTTCATTAACATAGTTTCAAGAATATATAAAATATTTTTTAGAATTAATGACCATAGAAACAAAGAGGATTATCAGTAAATTTTTTTTTAAAATTGATATCTGATATGAAAGCCTATCTGTTGTTTTTTATTTCCAGATGGCGTCTTATTTTGGGTACACTGTTGCAGTATCTGATGTTAACAATGATGGGTAGGTTACCAAATATATTCAGCTCCACTGAACATTCACAGAAGCAATGCCTGATATTTATTAATGAACACAGGTTTTCAGGTGCTTTGTACCTCAAAATGCTTCTCCTCCCTTCCCTTCTTTTCTAATTTTAATTGTTCACATAGGCTTATCTTTGTGCAATCACAGTGGCACAAGTATTTGCAGGCCTAGTTTGGGTGAGTTTACCTATCTTCCTGAATATTTATTCAAAGCAGTGTGGCAGAGCCGGAATGTCCAGAGACTTAGGAAACATATCCAGGTAGAAGAACAGCGAATAAACAGCACTAGCTACTGCTGGGAAGAGACAAGTGAAAGTCAAAAGTTCATTCTCCCATTCTCAAAAGCAGGTAAGTCTTCTCACATGTGGACCATCCATAACTTCACTTCTCAGTTTTAAGCTTTTAATGTCATCAGCTCCTCATTCCAGCACCTGCTGGTTGGCCATCCATTTTGATCCTTCAGAGGACCAAAAAGTGTCTATGGCCTGTAGTTGTTGTGATAGGCATTGTGCTTGTCTGAGGGAGAATGCTGCTCAGTTCCCAGGGTCATGCCTAAGACACTTGGGGATTTCAGGCCCTGTTGAACAAAATGCTTGCTAACTTTGAACTCATGTAAAGTCTGATTAAATCTTTCAGAAGATCAGGACTTTAGTAAGTGACTATTGATACTAGCTTTCTAGAAAGGAGATAATGATCCGTGAAGCTCAGAGCCTTGGAAGTCTGCACAGAGGTGAGCCAGAATTATATTCAGAGCTGTGGCATACTCTTGCCCATTGCAAAATGTCTCAGATGTGTCTACTTCATATTCTTTTCTCGTGATTATTTCTTATTAGGTGCTTAAACATAGTGCATTAAATAATTTTTCTGGGCTAAATCATTGCTTTCCATCAGTGACTAGTGACCCTTTAAAGAGTGAGGGATACAGGAAAAGAGAAAAGTAACAAGGTGATAAAATGTTATTGCAGTTACAAAACAAACAAACAAAAAGAAGCTTCAGCAGTTTCTGTGGTGGCTTCATAATACTCAAATCTTTCCAGGTTTCTGAGGTCAAATCTTGTCATAGTACCATAGCTTTAGAAAACTTCTATTTTTATGATATACAGAGTCAGGATTAATTTAGTCCCACTGTAATGCATTACTAATATGAAAGGGTGGAGAAACATTGATCTAAGTTACAACAGACACTCATGAGACTTTCAGGGAACTTACTATTTAACTTTTTACTGAACCAAACTATTCCCTGTGCAGGTTACTTCCTATGAACCATAGGGTTACTTGGCAGGTCTCATATTTTCTGTGTACCTCTAAGACCACAGTTTATGCCAATAATATAATCAAAATGCTGTTGAGGCCTGTGTGGTCTCTCAGTCTGTATCTTAAAAGAAATCTAATGACTCTCTCTGAGATCCAAACATCCCACAGAAAACAAAACACAAAAAGCTCTACTTGATAAACATGTCTGATTAGATATGTAGTCTGTCTTTGCTGGTTTGCACATATAGATGATAGAAATATTTATCTGAAAGGAAGAGTATAAAACAGAGAGAGAGAAAAAAAAAGCAAAAAGGAAATTGACTGCTTCACATTTACTTGGGTTTTTTGTGCAGCTAAGGACAACGAAGGTCGTGATGGCCTTATCAGTACAAGAAACCTGATTAAGTTGTATGCTGAAAAGATCAATAGGAATGATGCTTTGCTGTAATAAGACTGAAGACATGGCTCAAATATTAGGCTCATAGTAGGAAAAAAATCTCTGTAGACCTTCTGCTCCAGCATGTTCCAGGGTGACTCTTGCAGTTTTATCTGCACCACATCAGGATTGTAGGCAGAAAAGGGAAGTTGAGGATATTATTTGAACTACTGTTTAGTTTTCCACTGCTAGTGATGAGAAATCCACAATGAAACTTAGCAAATCAAGTTTTGCCATCAACTTACAGACTACATTCCTAGTAGAGGAAAAAGAGAACATTTTCAATTTAGAGTGAAACAGTCCAATAAAAATAGTGAAATAAACTGTTTACTGGTCTTTTATTTGTCCTATATCAAAGCTTCCCATAGTTTTACTTTGACCTCTTGTCGTTTCCCATACTCCTGCTTTTTATTACCCAGCAGGATACAAAGAAACTGCATACAGTCTCAGCAGGTGGTCAGCTTGTGCTTTTTAAAGACTTTTTTATCAGAAGGGAAGCAATACTGGCTGGTTACCTTTCTGTGCTGGAACAAAAAAAAAATATATAGTCTATGTTAACTGCAACATCTTAGTTCTGTAATGAAATAGATCTAATGAACCAGTTCAAAATACCACTGCAAACTAAACTGCACTTTATGGTTCAAAATTACTGTCCACGGGCTTTTGCTTTGCTCTTACGGCCTTTTAAAAGGGCCATTCATCAACCTAAATTTGGCTCAGAACTCCAATTTTGTAAATATAAAGTCCTACAATTTAAAAGTCAATTGAAATATCCTCCTTCACCAACAAAAATGCATAATTCTAATCACGTAGGTACTTATAACCCAACAAGTGACACACACACCCCCCTCCTTGACTGCTTGATGTCAAAATACTGTAGGAGCTGGAAAGTAAAACTTGACTATAAAGCATGGTAAGCAGCAATTGCTTGCTTATTACCCACTTGGAGAGGAACCAGAAATAAGTAAATGAGGATCAGAGAGAGCAGGGTAGCTGAAGAATCCTTCCTCTCTGCCTATAGTAGACTGCTGTGTCAGTGAAAAAACAAAACAAACCCAAAGCCCTAGAATTGCCTGAGGGAGAATTCCTTCTTACAGAGGACTTGCTGAAGCAGCTTGCCTTGACCCACAGAGCTCGGCGCTGACAGGGAAGGGGGAAAATCAAGAGGGTGAGGAAAGGAAGGCTTTGGTGTGGGTGGGACATGCCAAGATTTGGAGGGAAGGCAAACTAAGTGCTGTGGATGTTCCAGGTAGCTCTGTTGCCCGTAACCAGTTTAGAGATAGGTCAGTATAAATTAGATGACTGCCTTCCTCCCACCTTTCCCTCAGCACATCAGAAGATGAGCCATCTTAGCTACTGGGTTCTGACCCCTGCTCCCTAGACTGTTCATGCATTTTATACAATCATTGTTATTTATTTTAACAAAGTAGAAATTTTCCTAGAAAAATAACCCAGCACTGTGCACATCCAGCACAACAGACTCCAGATCCTGTCTGCTTGCATTCTCTCACCTGGTGAATCTTGTATTCTGGGTTAGGCTTCTGCTTAGAGAATTTTAGGCCACTGTGGATGATAGATAGTCTGCCTCTTTTCACCATTTTAGGCACTCTGGATATTGCTCTACAGACCAGAGTTTTAAAGGTATCTGGCTATCTACTTATTTTACATCGATGTACTGGGAGCTTCCTGGTTCTGAATCTTTTGGTTCCTTACCACCTCTAAAAAAATCTTCCCTTAGTCTTACAAACCTTCATTTGTAAAATTTTCATTGGAGCCAAGCTCATTGTTTACTTCATGGTTTATACAGCACATAACACCACCAGCTCCCAATCTTACTGGGAGTATCTGGACTGCGATGTAATAAAATAATGAACAATGATAGTGCTACTGTGTAATGCTTTTAGTACATGGCGTATGTAAAATAACTTGTAAAAAAAAGAGCATTCATGATCTGTATTTGTTATTGCTTTTGTTTCATGGCAACTGTTCCATCTGACATTCTGTGCCAACCACGAACATCTTCCATTAGTAGAGGAGGACTTTTGATGTTTAGTGTGAAAGGAAAATCCCACCTTTGATGTCAAGTCAGCATCTGCTTCCTTTCTTTTTTAGTTATTCATGCCGTGGGGTAAAATCTGACGTATAAAGAACAGAAAAACTGTACCAAAGTGACCTGACATTTTGAATTACAGTTTCCGTTATGGAAAACAGAAAAGCTTAATAGAAAAATAACATCTCTAGAAGTACTTTGTCACAATTTATAGAATGTGTAAGTTCTACAATGTTATTAAAAGGCTTCTAGATAAGACATTCTGTACTAAATTCTATGGTGTTTATCTTGGAACCATAGTATATATCTATGGTAAAGTACTAGCTGAGCTACTCCTAAATCATACAGGGTTTTTTTTTCTACAGGGTTGGGAAAAATAATGCAGTGCAATTTTACTAATTGGTTTAGTAATGAATAAAGCCTTTGAGAAAACTTCACTATTGGATATATATGAATTGAGAGTAGAAAGTTTTCTACAAGTTTTAGAAAGTTTGAAAAAAGTTTCATGTTAGAGCAAGAGAATATGTTTTCCAAATCAAAAATTCTGGGATCAAGTGGTACTAGTTATTTGCAGTAACAGAGTTCCTTAATATGGATGACCAATGTCCACTGAATATACTGGGAGTTATCCTATTAGTTTATACAGGCTTGAGCAACCTTCAGAAATTAATCTGATACTATCATTTCATATCTCAGATAATCTATTAAGAATATTTCTGCTTGGTATGTGTCTATCAATCTTGCTTGATTTTATTCTTTACTGTCCAGTAAAGGGTCTTTTTTTCCCACTAAAGAAGTATTGTTAACATGTTTTGAAACACCCCCATTTAGAGCAACAACATGCACAATATCCTTTGATTAGTCTGTCTTCTTTTACTGATTCTTCTTGGAGTTGCAAAATGAACAGAAGGACTTTTCCCTCGAAGCCTCATATTTTTATGATTTTATTATGTCCTTTCTCTTTAATACTTAATACAGCAAATTACATGAGCACTGCAACTACTCAAGTGTTTTCAGAAATAAAGTTTTGGATTTGTCTTCCAGCTTCCATTTTAATTAGTTATGAGGCATTCTCTATTAATTTATGTTCTTCCTGTGTTTCATGTGTATTACTTCAAAAATCTGCTGGGAAGTGGCAATTTTTTTATGTTGTTCACTTACTGCTGTATAATTTTTAAAAGCTGGATTTTTTACTAAAGTTTGTCTCTCACTAGCACTATTAGCAGGATAGATCTGCAGAATTTCTTCTAGTAACACAGATCCCCTCTGAGTTAAATTTCTGACTTCTTGATCATTAACTGCAAAGTATAGCTTTTCAGTGTCTATTGCTGGCATAAATTGAAGCACAAGAAATTCTGTTTAAACCTAGGAAGAAACTTTTTTGTTGTAAGGGTGATCAAACACTGGAAGCACTTGCCCACATTGGTTGTGGAGTCTCCGTCCTTGGAGATATTCAAAACTGGAGTGGGCACTGCCCTGGGCAGCCTTCCCTAGTTGACCGTGCTTTGACCAAGTGTTTGGGCTAGAAGAACTCCAGAACTGCCTTCTTACCTCAGTTAGTCTATGATGCTATGATAATTATCAGCTTCCTGTTTAACAAATGCATGAACTGTGTTGATTACACTCAGTCTCTCAGTGACATTGGTTTTTCTTTGACTGTTCCAGTTTAGATGATATCTTAGTTGGCGCCCCTCTCTTTATGGAACGAGAATTTGAGAGCAAGCCTAAAGAAGTTGGGCAAGTTTATCTGTACCTGCAAGAAAGTGCTTTCCTCTTCCAAGATGCGCAAATTCTGACAGGCACTGAAGTGTTCGGTAGATTTGGCAGTGCAATCACACACCTTGGAGATCTCAATCAAGATGGATATAATGGTAATTTATATGTAATGTAATAACATATATCTCTGTATAACATTGAAATTTAAAAAGGTTAAGTGGTGAATATGAAGTGTCTGTGCAGTGCATGAAAAAGGCTTTTTAACATGTAACGTCCTTTGAAAGTCACGAGAATTTACACTAATCCTAATGAAACTGATATTGAGGGCCAAACCATGAAAAGCTTACCTGCAGGAGGACAGTCATATTGACTACGGTGCTATTTTTACTAAATATTAGCATGTTGATTTGAATAAAAATATCATCTGTTGGTTTATGACTATAATTTCATCTAAATACTTAGTTAAGATGTTGCATTTGTTTAAAAGCAGAGTTGTCTGTCTCTCCTCAAATGCTTGGATGAGTTTGAGAATTGAATGAGGCTCGGTAAATGGAGCATTTTGCTCACAGTGAAAGAATTGGACCGGTACAGGCATACTATTTTGGAATCAGACTTCCATTGCTACTTAGGCACTGAAAGAAACAGGTGCGTGATGGGACCTTTTTCAAATGCCTATAGCACACACGCACACCAAAACATTAATGTAAGGTAACCGTGGGCCTAAATTCAAGAAAACAGTTCAAGTAAACTAACTTGCTTAATTATCTGAGATAGCCTTCATGCCTTGAGCACCCAGAGTTAGCCTCCTACACATGGTCAGTAATACCCTGGTTTTCACTGCATGCATTTCCTTACTTTTTATTTCCAGGATGTTAGGGATCTGCAAAGCAGGCATCTCTGCATCTAAAACTCCAAGGTGTTTTTCCTGGAGGAGGTATTTTGCACAGTAGCCTTGAAGATAGTTGGCCCACTAAGGAAAAATTAATGGACTTAACTCCTCCTTAACTTGAGGGCTGTTTTTCATGGTGCTCTAGCCACTGGCTCTAGGGCAATGTTACAAATGTGTAGCTCCTGTGCAAAGGATAAGTCATGCCAGGAGCCATAGAATTGTATTGGGGTTCAGGGTGCACAAAATCCAAATACCATCCTATGGGTAGAAGCCACTGGATTGTGACATTGGGTTGTCCTGGAATCCCACCATGGAGTTCAGCCCAGCTAGACCCCACAGTGGAGACTACCCGTTTTCTACCTGTGAGCAATAGCAGATGCCATCATCTTCTCTAGGCAGGGAAGATTTGTATCCTGGCTCTCTAGCATTC
>NW_009258383.1:417285-436054 GCF_000687185.1 Egretta garzetta
CCTGCTTTTCTCTCTCACTGTATAGAGAAGGCTAAAAAGTATCTACAAAGCCTTCTGCTTCATAACTGAAAATGGCAGTCAGAGAGCTTTGGTGCACTCCTGCCTTTAGAGTGAAGGTACAAATTCCAGGTGCTGAAGTCAAGTTTAATAAAAAAGTCCAGTATCAGCTCCTAGATCAGAATCCAAAAATCAGAGCTGAAGATACATATTCTCCTCTTTTGTTTCCTATGGGCTAGCTCAGTTAGTGTGGCCGTTGAATCTCTATCTAGACACATGATTCTCTCCACATCCCATGTGTAGGAACTAAGAAGAGCAGGGGGGTTGGACTAGATGATCTCCCAAGGTCCCTTCCAACCCTTGCAATTCTGTGATTCTGTGAGTTCCACTTCTTGGATATGGCACCTCATTTTTTAAGGATTGCAGTGCCTAATTGCGTTATGCCTAAGTCCTTCTGTTAAATTCCTGACTCAGTACTATTCACATTTTTCAGTAAGATGTTGGCTTGGTATAGATGAAAACATTATATTCTATTGTCCTTTTCTGCATATTAAAGCACTAGATGGTATTTTTTTTTTGGGGGGTGGTGTGGTGTGCCTATGTTGAATATTTTATGTGGAAAAAGAAAATTAATTTTATCTAGCAGCTCTTCTTTATTAATTAGGTGATAGAAGAAATCAAGGAAGATTTGTGTCTGCTTAAAACTATGGAAGTAGAAGCAGGCATTAATTAGATCTTGGTTTATTAAAGCTTATTAAATGCCCTGGAAATATGGTAGAGGAATCCAGCATGGACTGGCTATTTAGTATAATGCAATAACCCCTTCATAGGATGATTTTGTAAGCTTTTGTCATGAAAGTTTGACATAGAAAAGACACTACAAACATTTTTGTATATTTGCCTTAAAACTAGAATCCACACAGAAGTACAGAATGTTGAAGTACTTGCATGTATGTATCATAAGCTATTTATGTCTGGTTTTCTGCAGAGACTTAATTTTTGCTTTACTTTAATTGTGCGCATTCTTTTTATTCTTTTATTGCACTGCAGACATTGCTATTGGTGCACCATTTGCAGGAGAAGACAGAAGAGGGAAAGTGCTCATTTACAATGGATATAGTAATGGGTTAAATGCTAACCCTTCCCAGGTTCTCAATGGAGCATGGGCCTCACAGTCCATGCCTTCGGGATTTGGCTTCACTCTAAGAGGAGACTCAGACATAGACAAGAATGACTACCCAGGTAAGATTTTTCAATTAGAAAGGGAATTTCATGCTTCCATTCTCTGGAAAATGCATCATGCCTAAACTGCTCCTTTTGAAAGGCAGAGGTCAGAATAAAGAATGGACATTTTTGGATAGTTCTAGCTTGCTTTCCTGACAGTTACAATCAGACAAAACAAGTACTCCCTTTCCTGTCAAAAGACATGATCAGAAAGGCAAGAAAGGGCTTAAATAGTTACATTAACATAAAACATGTGAATTTTACAATAAAAAGCTTAACCCTTTCGCCCTGCTTCCAAAATTTGAATGCTCTCAACTTATTGAACTTGTAAGCTCCTTCATCCTGGCATTCTTTCTTAATTAAAAACGTGTTGGTTGTAGAAGAAGGGATTGACTTGGTTGTGTTGCTAAGATGTTTTTTTGCTGTCTGAAGAGACACTGAGCTATATATAGGTTCTTAATGGCTCTGATTACATTATGTTACAAAAAGACAAAGACATTACTTAAAGGCAGGTATTTCATTTGGGCCTTTCCATCCCTTTTATGTTTTCATTCTTCTGTATGGACTCTTCCTTTTTAGGCTAGCTTTGATTCTTCCTTATTTGTTTACCTGACGTGCATTCCAATTTATCAGGTTTGTAACTTTAGTTGAGTTTCGTTGGGGTAGTGTTTATTTTTTTGTTCGTGGCATCGTAAATAGTCTGAATGTTGGAGCTATTTTAAATATGCTTGTATTTACTCTCCCTAGAAGCAAGTCTGTTCTGTTTCTTTCCATCACAATTCAGAAGCCTTAGCAAGGGTGTGCTGTAAAACATTATATTTTGTTACTGTGAAAGGTTCATCCACAGTAAAAAAGTCTTTACTTCCCTAACTTACTATGAAATTACCTTAGTTAGCCTGGGTTACTTCAAGGCTAGTGTTCTTAAAAGTTTCAAAAGTGAAAACTGTGATTTTCAAAGGGACAAAAATGGGATCTCTTTTACCTTTTTGTGATGGATTGTAAAAACCTTGAAAGAGGTGTCTTTTCAAAAGCGGAAGAGAGTTTCTGGGAAGGAGTGTTTACAATAGAAATTAGGGTTTTACAAACAGAAAGGCTGACTGCAGAGTAATAGAGTGAGGCTATCACAAGACTGAAGTGAGAGGATCTTTAGCATTTGAGAAAAGAAGGGGCTTTTAAACAGTGTTCTGACTTTTTGTTTGCATATTGTTGATGTTGCTATTAATAGTCTTTCATTGTCCATGACTAATGAGGTTCTTTTGGACAACAGAGCTCTTTAATAAAGTTTCAGCTTTTAAACATTTCCTAAAGCACCCACATGGCCCCCCAGCAAAACCAAAGAAAACAAGATATTGCATTCCTGACATTTCTAAGATTGAAACGATAGAGATAGGGAAGGGAAAGATTCTTTTAGGTCTTCTTCAAGTCACATGGGGAAGAAAGAAGAGTAGAAGTCTAACTAGTATATTAACATACTTTATGTGGAGCATCTTTTAAGCTAATTTGTGAAAATTTTGGGTGATGGGTCTCGGTCTTTCTAAATGTATACTGAGGAACTGCTATAGTCAATTCACTTGTGAGATTTCATGAGAGTTATCCTACTTTTCATTGATGGCTCCACTATGGATCCTACCTGCAGAATTTTCACATTGTGATATCAGCTTATTATGTGTTAGATGGTTTGGTTTTATTACATGCATTATTTATTTTAGCAAAAAAACCCCAAACACCATTCATTTACAGTAAGTAGCTTTTCCCTCCATCCCTCAGTTGAATATCTGGATGAGCAGTCCAGCGTACTGGTGAGAATCTGTGAGCAAATGACAGAAATAAAAAACCTTACTGTCAGTCAACCACCTCTTCCTTAATTCACAAAGACTTTAAGCACCAACACAGAGCTGCAAAAATAGCACAACCATGGCACGGTACTAGCACAAAAATAGAATGCCTTCCTATGGGAAAAAGGAAAAAAAAGAAAGGAAATTATATGGGGAAATGCAAGTCTGGGACAAATGCACTAGGCAATGAAGAATGTAATCCTTCTTGTGTCAAAGGCTTTTCTTCTTCACCTCCTGACGGAAATGCTGAAGGGCAGCCCTTGTACAAGGAGGAAACAAGGGACTGAACTTGGAAGGAATAGGAAGGAAGTTTTATTTTAGATGTCAGTTGAGAGGCAGAGTATTTGCTGCCTATAGAAGGTCTAGGATACTAGCCTTTAATTTAGTGCCTCCCAAACTACTGGTCATGACTGTAATTCAAAGAGGCTTGTGAAAGATTAGAAAAAAATCTTTAAAAAAAAATTTAAGCTTTTTAATGTGTATATTGTAAAATCAACCATTTTATAAAAAGAAAAAAGTAATAAACCAAATTATGCTGATTCATCACTATCAGAAGTTCAGTTCTTACAGACTGGGAAATGAGAGACAGCTGTAATGTCTGGCTGCAGGTATAACCATGTATTGCCACAGTCTAAGGTGAGATTCTCCAAGAAATTAGCTCTTCTATGGCTAGAGTTCAAGCATTGTGTGAAGACAAATGAGCTCAAAAAGGTATCGTGCTTGCAAGAAGTTCAGGACTGACACCAGTTTGTGAGGACTTGTATAACTATAGCAGTGCTTGTACAATTTACTCAAGCCCTTGCGCCTAACATTGTTCATGAGGCAGACATATCCTTGCTAGGAAATGAGAGGCTGAAGGATGGGGGTTACTCTGCCATTTCCTTTTTATTGCACTGTGTAGCATTTTTAGAGCTTTTAGAGTTTCAGGCGTTCTTCTTTAAATCAGACCATGTGTTAATGTTCTTGGAGCAGTTCACAGACCTGGAGGCCAAAAGATACAACCTACTTGTGTGGCTTCTTATCACAGACCACTGAGCTTCACCCTGGGCTCGCTGTATTGAGCCCAGGAACTAGCACTCTTAGGGACTGACTGAGTTGCAAGTTGGGGAATACAGTTCCTAAAAAGTGAGGGTGAATCACAGTCAAATTCCTCTCGTGGCTGGGAGTTCAATTCAGGCTGAGATCTACCTATTAGCTTCTGGGAAAGAGCAGCCATTTGGTACGAGAAGTGATACCTTTCTCTCTTCATACAAATGCCAGTATAAGCTCAGGAACAGAGAAGGAAATAGGGAGCAGATAAAGACTGCTTAATACTCAGTGCTGTTCAAATCCCCCAGCTTTCCTCTGAATGGAGGAGTGATTTCTCCTTCCTCCTCTTCCTGCAACTCCTGGCCTGCAAAGGGACAGAGACCAGAGACCACCTCCTGCTTCCTGGTCTTTTCTAGGAAAGGCTGAGGACTCCAGGACACCAGTTGTATGATAAATATGGGAGAAAAGTGATCACAGACAGGTTTCATGGTGGAGTAGCAGAGCAGGCAGAGAAGAATATAATACAGTCATACTAATACAGATGAAACACGTGTCTAGCACCGTAGCATGTCTCCAGCAGTGGCCAACAACAGATATCCAGGAAATTATATGGTGGTTGTGATATTTCCCAGAATATTCACCCAGCTCTAACCAACAGGAGGAGCAAGGTGTCCCTGAGTCCAAGGTAGTATCTTCAAATTAAGTATCCCTTGACAGATTTTTCTTCCATTAATTTGACCAGTCAGTTGTAGAACTTGTGAACTTTTGACACCCACAGCAACCTGTGTCAAAGGGCTCCACAGCCTAACTGCATGTTTTATCGAGAAGTGATTCTTTTCACTGCATTCAATTCAAGTCTTGAACGTTCCACTGGACAGTTTCTTTGGATGTGCTTATACTGAAGAGACTGTAAACAATTCTTTAGTCTACTCTTATTTTACAGACCTCTAGCATATTCCCTCCCTCAGCCATATGTTTTAGAAATCCTGTGGAAGGAACCCTAATTTACTTGATTGTTCCTTGTAAAGAGGCAAATGGCCCACTGTCCTGCTGTACCAGATGATGGTTCAGTCTTGTCATTACTGCTGCCTCATTTTTATGTAAAGAGCAGTGTGTAAAGTGTGACTTATGTCTGGCTAAAGCATTGCTCCTAATAAAGATTTTGCCATTGACCTGGGCTTCAAACTTATCCAACATAAAAAAAGCTGTATCTTCCCTACTGAGAAGAAAATCAGAATTAGCACTTGACAAAACAATAATCACAAATCTTTTTCATTGGTAACAGTGATTATGTTTGTGCAAAAAAAGTAAAGAGGGCCAGGAACTGGCCTTGAGGCTACATGGTACAACACAGCTCACCGTCATCAGTTGAAACCCTCCTGCCCGCTGAACAGGATGGCCAGACCCAAACTGCCTTTTGGGAAAGGTCCTTGGCCTAGGCTATTCCCCAGACTGTTCCTGGCCACAGTCTGGGAGAGTACTAACTTGCACACACTAAAATCAGACCAGAGTCTGTGCTAACAATAAAAGAAATCTGGACAGTACCGACAGAGTGCTCAAGCTCATGCCCTGACTTCATTTGAATTTCCCTTGTGTAGCCATTTACTGCACGAAGCACAGGATACAGAGAGCTGAATGGCCACCTAGTCAACATCATACCTAAAAATCAGTCTTTCTCTAGTAGGGTCAGCATGCAGACAGGGCTGCTTTTCCTTCTCATTAGCAGTCCTGTCGGTATAATGACCATCTGTCTTCAGCTGCTCTGGCATAGATGTTATCACTGTAACAGTAACAGGCCTCTACTGTATGCATTGCAAAAATACAGGGATTTTTCTAACCTTTCAACAGAGAAGATTTAGCTTTTGTTACTAAGCACAACCCTTCGTTTACATCTCCACAGCTTTCCAGGGAAGGACTTCTGCAAATTGTGTCATATTTGCAGACATTCCAGAAGTTATGTGCCCAGAATTGTTCCTTTATCAACACAGACAGGGGTGATAATATGGTAGTCTCTGCTCTGCAGGCTCAGAGGTAGTGGGAAACTTTCAACCCTGGGAAGCAGCAGAGGCGGAAAACTGTGCTGATCATCCTAACAGCTGTATTGCTCCAAAAACATGCAGCTGCCCTCTCTCTGTGTTGGTGTTCACCACCTTCAGCCCCAAACAGAGTGCTGTTTCTCATCTAGCAGAAGAATTGCAATGCTAAACAGTGGTGATGGTGGTAGTGAATGGATGGATGCTCCTTTCACTGTAGTCACGTAAGAGTCAGGCAGAACCTGAAGAAACTTTATAGTCGGATTAAGGCTAGTGAGAGGGAAGCAGTAAGAGGAAGGCAGATTAAGCATGTCTGTCAGATAGATTGAATGTACCAAGCCAGCTCTGTGCTTTTTGATGTGACTGTTCAGGAGAACAAACAACGTGCAGCTTTCCCAGTCTTCCATGCATGACACTGACAAGCTTTGTACCATACTTACGTGAGATACTCAGTACCTCTCCAGTATACAATATATACCCAGTATTTGAAGGAAAAGACCAATTAATCCTCTTAAGCTACATCTACACCATAAATATGCTGTTCTTTGGTTCTGAATTGTCACTGAACAGTCCTTGTCCATACTATCAAACTCGCTTTCTTTGCCAAAACAGGGTTGCTGTGTGCTCTCTTTTGGAGGCTAATAATTGGCATCAGCCAACTGCTTTAGGGCAATTCTGATGATACCTCCACAGACAGTGCAGGTACAGCACACAAGCACATTCTCTGGCACTAATTTACTAACACTGACAAAATTGTAACATCTTTCAGCAGATGATCCTTTTCAGGGTTTTCTGACAACTCATACTCTAAGTTCATATTCAAAGGAGAGGATCTGATCTCACTTACACTGCTATAGTAAATACTGACTTAATGCTGTTACTCTGGATTACTACTTACACTGCTGTAGTAAATACTGACTTAATGCTGTTACTCTGGATTGACATGTAAAAAATAAAGGATATTAAAGAAATAAAGTGAGGGAGCTCTGAATGGAGTGAAAAGGTCTAGAAGATGGGATTTTTTCATCAGTTTAAGTGCAAATACAGTGGCAACTGGAAGGAATTATGTATGAGATTCTGTACTGCACTTTTCAGCGCCAAGGCTAGGACATGGCAAAGCATCATGATTCTGTATCTGAGGCTGCACTGGTGAGGCCTATAACACAGTTTATATAGCCATGGGATTCTCTGTAATAACAGCTCTTCGAGGTTTGCACAAGATATTCTGAAATCCCTGCCTCAGCACAACCTTCCTGGCTGTCTTCTACAGTGGAGTATCTGAGCAACATAATGGTAACTTTCAACACAGCTTCCACTCCACTCCCCAGTAAATCTGGGGCTTTTAGGGCCCCTTTGCTTCATCCTGAGCTTTATTTGTGTCATCAAGGCCTGGAGCAGGGAATGAAGCCTCAGCTTAGGCATGTATTTTCAATTGTAGTTTATGTTATTTATAATTTTATTTTACTTTTTCAATGAGCATAGTTCAATTTTCATAGGAACAAAAGAAATCCATAAATCTGTTTAATGGGAAAGAAATTTGTTTCTTTTGGCTTCTGGGCATCTGTTCAAAGCTGGTCCCCAGTGAGTGCTTGGAGTCTGTGATTATCTAGGTGATGGTGCTGCACTTCCAGCTGGTTCATCTATCTGTGCAGGGCTCAGGCATTTGGAGGCTGTAAGGTTTCTACCCTCACATTTCAGCATATGTTCAGTCACTTGATGGCTGATTATAGCTGAGCAAATAGTTTATAATGAATAACTTACTCAACTCATTAAGCTTGCTTTCTTCTTGTGGCATATCCTCCAGCAGACTGTGGTTTCTTCAAATGTGTTTGTGAACCAGGATGATTTTACCAGTTTCTTTTAACAGTGTGGGTGGATTCAGAGCAGTGCTCTAGATGAATTTGCTATTCAAAGACTGTTGATTAGTTAATTAGTTAATCGCTCAAATAAATTATGCACTATTGTTCCTGCTCCCTGCATGTTTATAAGCTCCCTGCTTGTATAAACCTTCCTTATTAACTTAAGAGAATCATTCTGGAGGCAGTGCTGCTGGAGTTTCATCTTCAAGGTATTCCAATTTTATACAAACACAGCTGTTGGCCTGCTCCTTTGGTTATTCCTTTTAGTCAAACCCTTGTCAGCACAGGGAAATGTGTAAAGGCATCTTCACGGCTTGTTATTTTGAACTCAGTTATTATCATTAGAATAGCATGTAGTTAGTATAAACAAATTACTCTAGCAACATTTTAAGGAGGAAATAAGTGTGATAATCAGACAAAATTTCCTCAGAACTTCAGTAATCCAATCTAATCTTATTAAAGTAGGAGTATTTAACAGCTCCATCTGCTAAATACATTAACTCAAACAGCAGGAAGAAAACCCTCAAGTTTCTTTCTGAGAGGTAAGGGTTCTTCAGCATTCATAATTTTTTTTTGAGAACCATAGGCATTGTGCCAACAATATCACAAATCGTAATCTAGTGATTATTAAATTATGAAGTTGGTTGAGAAGACTTGTGGAAGACAAACAAGTTAAATCAATGAAAAGCTGCATCTGCTCTGGTAAGAGAGGACTGCTGAGCGTGGGAGCCAGAACAAGGGCATGGGTTCTGCCAGCAAATGCAGAAAAGCTGAAGTGTTTCTACCAGCTAATTATGTTTTCACATGAATAATCAATCAAAAATGGAGTGACAAGCCAAGAATCTCCTATAAATATGTTAATTTTGTGGCAAATTATTATCTAATTTACAGGTATGCTTTTCTAAAATTCTTTGAGATATTCAATGAAATCACAATATTGTGCCCAATGGAATATAAGAATAAAGCAATTAATTCCAGTAAGTGGGATTTACTGAAGTGATAGAACATTAACTGCCCTCTCTGGGATTTTTTTGTAGAATAATGAAGTGAATAATAACATTGTATTATGAAGGGGACTCATTCAGACGAAAGTGGAGCATTAAAATGAGTTAGGCTTAGGTTTATCCTTAACAGACCTGCCATCAGGAAAACAGAGAAGGATCAAGGCAGTTGAGAATGGTAGAACTGGAAGAAAGTGACTCTGTTTTGGGTGATGGTTGTTTGTAGTATTTAACTACAATTCTTGACTAAAATTGGCTGAACTGAACAATCCTGTGCCCTTTATTACAGCCAAGCCTGAAGTAATGGCCATTTAAAGGAAATTTTATTCTGGGCCTCTCCTACTGAGATTTGGGAGTGTAGTACTCTCTGAAATCCTAGAAAACAAATAGAAATCTGATCATGGGCCTTTTTGGCACCTGATCAACTGAGGGAAATGAAAACCAAAAAGGCCCACAAAGATATTTTTTTTTAACAGGGTTTCCAGTTATGCAGTTTTCTCAGTCTCTTTTATGAAATTTCCATTAGCACCTGTACTCAGATAGGATTCTAATTGTTTTCCAGTTCCTATTTATACTATGCAATTAAACTGACAGACTACACAGAGTGATGTTTAAAGCTGTCAGCAGATCATTCTGAGTCCATAAGGTGAACACTTTCATGCCTGTATCCCGGTAGAGTTGCGGTGGGGAGATGACTCAGATATCCATTGTTTCATTTTTGGCTTTCTCACAAGTGAAGCGTGTGCTAATTGTGTAGTCCTTCACTGGCTGTCTTTCTTGGTCCTACTGTCCCTCACAAAGCGAGATGAGATACCATGCCTCGGCAATTCTGTTGGGTCTGCTGGACAGACTCCAACAAAACATGGGGTGCTGAGGACGCCGCATGTTCCTCCCTGCTCAGACTCCCTGGGGCTGCATCTCTCACAGGGGATGCAGGATGTCCTTTAAAAATACCAGGGGATCAAAGAATTTGCTCAAGTTAATAAATTAATATATCTTGTTAAGACTGGAGGTAGGACTTCACTGATCTTCCTACTTCTTCCAGCTGGTTGAAGGCTTAGTCAGCATCATGGCAAGTTTCTGCCCTTTATCACATGGTGTTTCAGGTCTGGCACAGCCACATATGTGGCAGAAGGTGCAGGTAAAAAGACCAGCTTACAAAATCCAGCGTGCCTTTCGCTGGCATCTGTGAATACTCTTTCCTTAAGTTTTTATGATAATTTTATCTTGGAAAATGGATTTTCTTCAACAGACATCATCTTGCAAGCCTTCCCTTCAGAGCAAAGTAAAATTTGAAATAAGTATTAGGACTGTTTAACTTTGCACGGTGCCCCTTGACTTCAGTTAAGTACATGCCAAAGACACTTGTTACAGGATTAAGCTCTGTGAACTCCACCAGTTGGGATTTTAGTGCATACAATCCTCAAGCTGAATTGAAATGCAAGTTGAAAATTCCTTCTGAGTCGCTCCATGCTTGTTTACTTAGTTTTTCCAGTGTGATTGTGACCCCACAACTCATTTATTCCACAACAGCAATGAGGCAGAAGCACATGGCTGCTGCCACCAGCCCCTCCTTACAGACCTCTGCTTCCCTGAATGGTAACAGCTGATAAATTATCTTCTCAATGAGATGGCATAGGCAAAAAGTGGTCATTTACTTAAATCTGTGAGGTCCCTCATCCTCCTGAAAACATAAAATATGAGAAAAGAAGGAGTGAAGGAGATTTAGTGATTCTGATACTTCTCTCTCTTTTTCTATTTACACACATTTTAATCTGGGCTTGAAAAAACCCTCACAAATGCAAAGGAGCAAAGGTTTTCCTATGCTTTTCTTCAGGCTCTGTTTGGAAAGGTTATAAGTAGTTAAATTGGCTTTTTTTGCTATGTAATTCCAAATTGCCTGTTAAACCCTTATTTTTCAGCTAGTGACCTTTTCATCAGTGACATTGCATGCGTAGCATTAACAAGCAATGAATAAAGACAACTTCTCCCTATTTTTAGGAGGGGAAAGTTGCCAAACTGCAGATAATTTAGATATCTCATGCACTTTTTCATGGAAATTATTAGTAACTTTTCCTCTGCAGAACATACAACAAATTCGAAACTTCTGCTTATAAGAGTGTTCCAATTTGATGTGTATTCAAATCCCATGGATTCACATCAATGCCAGAAATGTTTTTTTCCAGTGATGGGTATAGGAGTTGCACCCCACAAGGCAATGAAAGAAAGAAGAATACAACTACTGCTCTGTAACAGAACAAGTAGAAGCAAAGCAAAATCCCTAATGGATCTTCTAGTGAATACTCTGCTTGAATATACAATGACTTGATCCTTATATTAGATCATAAATGTCACTACTGGGTATAAGTGTTTTATTGGTTGCATATGCATTCTTAAGTCCACTTTTCCTACTGAGTAGTTTCACTCATTCAAGCTCTTTGGGTCAAGAATAAGCATGGCTTATACCAGAGAATAAAGGACATGTCAGGGAAAAAGTAAGAGCTTCTAGACGAGAGCAGGATGAGCACAGTCCTGACTGCCCTTAGTGTATGCTCAAAAAGGGCCTTTGTGATGGTGCCGTGATTGAATGTCCTCATCTCTTTTGCTGTGTCTCCAAACCTGGCTGAGGTGGCAATGACTGCTCATGGAAAACCAGTCTTTTGGTGGCTGAGGCATACCATTACCCTCTGTCTTCAAGTAAGTTGGGCTCTGTCCCAGAGCAACCCAGATTTAACTGCTAAGCAGATGTACAAAATCCCCTTTAATATTAAAGTGGGGATGCTGAGATAATGGGAACCGAAGTCTGCAGAGCTGTAGATACTGAAATTAAGAGCTTGCTCATAGTAGTGAGGATAACTGTACTTGACAGGTTCATTCTTTTTACCTTCAGATTCAAACAGGCTACCTTTTACTAAGCTTACTCAAGTTGTTTGTGTTGTGGTTTAACCTGGCAGGCAGCTGAACACCACACAGCTGCTCACTCCCCCCCTCACTCCTTCAGTGGGATGGGGGAGAGAATTGGGGGAAAAAAAAAAAGGTAAAACCCATGGGTTGAGATAAAGACAGTTTAATAAAACAGCAGAGGAAAAAAAGTAGTAGTTATAATGATAGAATACACAGCATATATAAACCAAGTGATGCTCAGTGCAATTGCTCACCACCCGCTGACCAATGCCCAGCACGTCTCCAGCAGCGATCGCTCTCCCCACCCTGGCTAACTCCCCTGAGCATGATGTCCCATGGTCTGGAATAGCCCTGTGGCCAGTTGGGGTCAGCTGTCCTGGCTGTGCCCCCTCCCAGCTTCTTGTGCACCTGGCAGAGCAGGGGAAGCTGAAAAGCCCTTGCCTGGTGTAAGCATTGCTTAGCATCAACTAAAACATCAGTGTGTTATCAACATCCTTCTTGTAGTAAATCCAAAACACAGCACTATGCCAGCTACTATGAAGAAAATTAACTCTACCCCAGCTGAAACCAGGACAGTGTGTTCGAGCTTTCCCTTGTGCCCATGAAGGGCTGGAGTGCTTTTTTTTTTTAATGAAGGATCAGACTATGAAGTCATCACAAGACCAGGATCTGGATAAGTCTTGGGTATCTACCTGGTTTGCCTCTGCCATAACATAGCCCTGGTCTGAAACCTTTTGAGTTACCAAACGGAGTATGAAACAGTACATATCCGAAGTTAAGTCTGTTGCAGAATTGATAAAGAGCATCCTTTAAAAAACCAAACAAACAAACACCAAAAAACCCAAACACAAAACCAAAAAAACCCAACACAATATTAAATCTTTTGGGATTACTGTGGGTGCTGCTATCAAGGAGCTGCCAGGAAAAGTTCTGCCATGTGCATTGTGTAGCTTTTATGGTGATGGCTATGTCTCAACCAGTTGCTTATTTAAGAGGAAAACAGGTTTTGGTGCTGTGTGCAAGTTGTCTATAAAAGCTGCTAATGAAAAGGACTCATAAATGTCCCAAAAAGGAGATAGAAACAACACTCATTTTCTTCTGCTATTTAAAGCATTCCTGACCCTGAAGCATATTTCTCTAAGGCCAATGGAAGTCGAAAAATGTAAATGTTGTACAAAAAGAGGATCAGACCCGTAAACTGTCCATGCCTGCTCCTTGTAGGACATTATTCAGTGGAATTCATTGTAGGACAGGCTGTTGCCCATGTGGTGTACTTGTTTAAACTTGTGAAATCCTGACCATCTGAAAGGCAGACATAGCACTGGAAAACACGCTGCCAGACCTGGCCCAAACCCACTCAGCTAATGAGCGTCAAAGCTTTGTATTTGCATCATGCTTGATGACTTCAGGGCTTCTTAAGGAAACCAGTGCTCAAATTATGGAAGCAGCATGTAAGGGTTTGTTTACAACCCTGAGTACTGGTTTAGTTAACTCATTTAGATCAGTTTAGGTTGTCAGTCTGTAGCACTGCAAGGTCTGTTGTGAGACTTGGTCTACGGAATTGGACATGTGTAAATCAAATCATATGATAAGAGAAAGGGGTGGACACTAGCAGATGGACACTAGGGTGTTTGAAAATGAAACAAAGCTCTTTTCTTTTCTTGAACTGTGCTCCAGCTAGAGGCAGCAGAAAAGTTGATCCTTTTTCACAGAATCACAGAATCGCAAGGGTTGGAAGGGACCTCAGGAGATCATCTAGTCCAACCCCCCTGCTAAAGCAGGCTCTCTTAGAGCATTCTACACAGGACTTCATCCAGGTGGGCCTTGAATATCTCCAGAGAAGGAGACTCCACAACCTCCCTGGGCAGCCTGTTCCAGTGCTCCGTCAGTAAGAAGTTCTTCCTCATATTCAACTGAAACCTCTTATGTTTCAGTTTGCACCCATTGCCCCTAGTCCTGTCGCTGGACACCACTGCAAACAGACTGCTTCCATCCTCATGACTTCCGCCCTTAAGATATTTGTATGTGTTGATAAGGTCCCCTCTCAGTCTTCTCTTCTTCAGGCTTTCCTCACTGCTTGGCTCCAGCTTTTCTCCAGCAGGCCTGAGTGGTCCAGCAAGCCAGTCTGGATCTTCCCAGAGCACCCCTGTGTGGGGAATCCAGGCAAAAAAAGGAAATATTTGGGCCTGTAGATTCCCAACCCAGGCTGTTGTCCAGTAACAAAGGTGTGCCCAAGGCCCGATGTAGCCCTTGTGTTGTTGACTGTATCTGTTCCAAATGGTGACTGATGGGGAAGATTGCTGTAGGTGGATAACTATTGTAAGCCTTAGCACATGCTGCTACAATGCTGCGAGCATTAGAAACTATGAAATCAGCCATCCTCTCACCTGTGTGTTGTATTTATATACACAGAGATGTAATGATTAAATTAACAAACAAATTACTTAAAACACAAAAAGGGATGGGAAGGATTGTCAGGAAGGAACACCATAAATTTTCAACGTGACCTGAGTGAGAGTGGGGACAAAGTGGTTTGCATATCTTTGTGTAAAGGGCAATTAATGGTTTGGAATAAAATGTAGAGTGGTTAATGGCATCCTTTTTCCCCTATAATGCAAGTCGGAGAGAAGCAAGACTGTGGCATGGGTGACCTTGTGTTAGACAGATTGGCACTTAGTGGATACAACCAAGACGTTTATGTGCCCATCTCTCATGATGTGAAATGTTTTCTTTCAGCTACACTGGTGAAAATATTACTTAGAAAGGGAATATCACATTTGCTTTATGGTGCTGCATTTTTAATATAAAAAAATCTAATTTAGGCTGGAGAAAAACAGTATGAGAGACATCTATATAGTTCTTCTGAACCTGTTTTGTTTTTCCAGATTTAATTGTAGGTGCATTTGGAGCTGGAAAAGCAGTTGTTTACAGGTACGTGATAAATACAATGGATTTTTTATTTTACAGCTTTGGTGGGAGATCTGCAAATAAACAAATTTCACATTCCTTTGTTTTCCTGGTATAATGTGTAAAAGATGCTCATCACAGATGATAAATTAAGCATTTTGTGAGAAACGAATGCTTTTTTCCCATGCTCAAAAACTAGTCATTTTCAATGAAATTTTTCACGCTTAGTCTTAGTTTGAGAAACTACTTCTGGAATGTTTGACTCCTCAGCTAATTTTAAATAAGACAAGAGAGAAAATGGTGTATTTTCTACCTTTAAAGCAACGTCACACACGTTCTTATACAGTCAAAAAATTCTTGCTACAGCTCATCAGAGAAATTTGAAAAGCATAATATTGAAAATTAATTTCTTTCCTGGGGAATGGTAGTGCTAAGAAACTTACAAGTGACTCTGATTCTTTGGAGGTTGTGTACATTAAGACGTGAACTATTAATTGAAAATAAAAACTGCTGCTTTTAGCTTCAGTTTAGAAAAAATATGCAAGATCCCATTTTACAAATCACAAAGTTGTTGCTGACTGTGGATTTTCACTAGATGCACTGTTTGGTTAGAGGTATAAATTAAAACTAGCAAATACATAAACAAAAATCTGCTGCTGCCCTCTTAGTCCAGCCATGCTGACACTTTGCATTTAAATATTCGCCGTCTGTTGCTGCAACAACGCGGTTGTATTTCTTGATTCCTGTCTGTCTTCTTGCTGTCTGTATTCCCAGCAGTGCCTGACTGAGAGAAGGCGTATTCTGCTTCCCAACTGACTGTTTGTCAAAGCATAAGAATTCTGTAAAACAGGAATGTTAGCTCATTTTAGCTAACACTGTAGGTGCAGTGAGTAGACCTGATTTTCCTACTGCCCTATTTAAGAATTGTGCAAATACTTTGCAATGCATCACTTTGCAGTGGCATGAATGACTGCACAGGATGTGAAACATTGGAGAATTAGACCCAGTGTGTATTTTAGATAGCAATAAAAAATGTGTTCTATTTAATTTATGAAAGTGAATAGCAGGAGGCCCTCAAACTTTCCATTTCCTGTCCAGAGTGTATCAAATATGCAACTCGTTATACTGGAGAAACAGAATTTTATTAACTAAAATTTGCTAGAAAAAAGGTTTGCACAAAAATGAATAAAGTAATTTTATTTTGTAATGTCTTGCTGAAGTAATACAGGGAAGTAATCATAAAAGCTCAGATGTGGATTAAAATATGAGAAAAGTAATTTTGTAATAAGCTGATTTTGCCAGAATTATATAAGTTACTGTAATGCAGTACTGCTGTCTTTAAAAAAACAGAATTTAGACCCTTTCTTATTTTCATTTGACTTCTAAATTGCTCTCAGTTACAGATTCTCATTACTTAATAACAGATTGTTATTCAGAAGGATGGTTCCCACCACCACAACTATATATTCACATACTCAGCAGAATTTTGTGATGGTTATTCCTGGTTTCCAAAGTCAGTTGTCTCAAGGCATGTCAGACAGAGTTTACTTTGCTATTGGCTCAAGATATTCTAGATCAACTTATACTTTAACCAAATTATGCTCATTTTTTTTAAGAACCTTAAACAGAGATAGCAAGTCTCAATATGTCACTGTTAATGGAGACAGTATAAAACAAATCTGACAGTATAAAATAATGGCCAAGGGACTGCTGTAAATCCCAAAAGGCAGACTCTATCCCTTTGTGAAAACCCAATATGATGAAATGTGTCTGATGTGCCTCAGTCCCAGGACACACCTGTTGTTAACTGTAGGATACAATTTCAGTGATGCTATTAACGTGTGATTTTTTTGTTACAAACTGTCATAGTAGGAGGTATCACAGTTTCTGACACTCCCCCCCCGCAAATGTTCTTTCGGGTAGGAGCAGCATTATAAAAGTGTTTTCTTCTGGGTAATCCTACATTTCTGGCTTCTTTGTGGCCATCTCAGTTAAGTGTTTTCTCTGCTGCAACTTAGTTATTAATGTGCTCCTTCTGTAGTAAACCTTATTTCTGTCCTTCAGAGCCAGACCTGTTGTGACAGTGAATGCTCAGCTTATTCTGAACCCCACGATTGTGAACCCAGACAATAAAACTTGTCAGCTCCCTGGCTCTGAGCTTTTGGTGGCCTGGTAAGTTCATAATTAGACAAAAAATGTCCTCATCCTCTTTCTCAAATACCTTCCCATTCCTAACTTTTCTTGCAGCTTTTTGTTGAACATGTTCAAAGTTCAAAAAAAATGTTCAAACACACTGTGAGCACAGCAAAAAAAAAGCCTATATAGAACAGAGTTCCTTTTGATATCTTCCAGTACTTCACAGAGTCCCAAAACGAAGAGGCTAAAAGTTGAGTTGTTTGATACACTGAGGCTCCTTCTGCATAGGAGGATGCTCAATGTCTCCTAGGATCAAGCTGCAAATTCACATGCAGTGTTTGGATGAATGAAACAGCTAAGACAGACAAAACACAGAAACATTGATCTGTCAACACATGCATCTTTGTTGCGAAAATGTAAGAGTGAAGATGCAAAGAGCTGGTGGGCTCACCATTTTCTGTTAGAGAAAGAGAGATCTCAGCCCTTTGAGGAGGAGAGAAGGTATCTGGCTGGCCAGCCTGAGAGCAGTTCACAGGATCTTGTTTCTGGCTGTCATTGGTCAGAGGAAAGCTTTTCTTAGTGCGCCATACAGCACAATGTTGCATATATCTTTAAAAGAGAAACCGTCCACCACAGTAGCATTTAGCTGTGAAAAGAAAAGTACATTCAAATGCTTGAAGAGCTTAAAACAATATAAGTTCAAATATAAAATGCTTGCAGGACAGTTGGAGGCTATCTAACAGCATGTAATACCACATAAAGGCACGTTTACTGCACTAGAAAAAAGTCCCCCAGGACCCCAGGAACAGTTGATAAAAGAGGCTATTACAAATACATAAGAAACTGTTTAAAAGTGGAAATCATAACAAATGAGGAAAATAAAAACAAAACGGAGCTTAAACACGTGCAAGTTGAATATAAAATATCAGTAAGTCCTGCCAGAGACACTGTGAGGAACAGATTTCTAGGACATAAAAACTAGTCATATAATTTTATTTAAACACATTAGAGGCAGGAAGCCTGCCAGGACGTGGTTTGGATGAAAATAATATCAAGGTGTAAAGGAGGACTCCAGAAGATAAAGTGACTGCAGAAATTTTGCACTGCTTTTAAACCAGAGGGATTCCCCACACTGGAGCCGTTCTTTATAGGAGATGAGTTTTAAAAATAATCTCAAATGTAAGAGTCAGCAAAAGTGGTTTTAGAACAAACTGATAAATATGAACAATAAAAAATAATGATGACCAGAAGCAGTTCATTTAAGAGTCATAAAGGAGCTCAACTCTGATACACTTAAACCAGTAAATATATGGGCTTTCAATGCATTTGATGCAATTTGTGACTCAGGAAGTTCCTAAAACTACTGAGTGTGAAAATCTGGGATGGGGCTGTCAAGAGATTTTCACTTTTGCTCTATTCTTTTACACTTTATGGGACTTCTCACATTTATCATAATGTTCCTCATTTCTATATCCTGTGTAGAAAATCACCCATCTACAGAGCAATGTAGAATGCACTCAGTAGAACTATGCAGTCCCAGAACTTTAAAAAGCTTTGGCATTTCTGGAATAGGATCCAGATCAAGATCCATCCTGGTTTTTTGATTCAGGCATGCTTTGGTTTAATAGTTGATGTAATAGAGAATTTATAATATTGACATTGGGCTGAAGCATGTTCATTGATCCAAATTATGTTTTTTCAGAACTTCAGTTTTTAAGACTTTTTAAGAATGCTTTATGCCATAATGGAAAAGATTTCAAAACCATACCACTTACTGACAGTGTACTGAGAGCAGAAAAGGTAGTGTTTTTTGCACAAGAGAAATAAATAAAACCACCTCTGTT
>NW_009258383.1:436109-446674 GCF_000687185.1 Egretta garzetta
TTAACATGTGGGTTTTTTCATTACTTTTTGTTTTTGTGTTGCAGTAAGTCAGAAGATGTTTGGTTCATATCTACAAGAGTTTTAATAGGATCATATTTTAATTTCTGTCTGCTTTATTCTAAAATGCTCTTCCCTAAAAGATTTAGTTCATATTACCAAATGACTGAAGGGCAGCTGCTATTTTCCATGCCGTAATTTTTCTCCTTGGTTGATATAAGCTTGTACTGTACATATGAAAACAATTAGTAGGGAAACTCCAACAGGCAAAGAATTCCTCAGTCCCATGGGATAGATTTCTGTACCTCTTAGCCAGCTGTGCAACTTGTATAAAATGTCTACCGACTGATACTGCAAAATTAGAATGAAAGGAAACCTCCTACCAGAAAAGTTTCAGGAAGTGTGTGTGCTTGAATAATGTGGATTACTGTACATTTTCAAGTATTAGGAAAATACTAATTTTGCCATGATATAAATTGGAAAGCTGAAGCACAGAGGAAACATGCACAAATAGTCATTTTTATGCAGTCCTAAGAGAATTGTCCTGAACTTCTAGAAATATATAATTCTTTCTCTGCTGTATTTAAAACATAGCTATTCCCAAAACTAAGAAATCTGGAATAAATTCTGCAACTTTGAAGCTATTAAAGAAAATGCAAAAAGACTTTTTTTGGTTTTTTAAGGTGTGAATGATGCAGGTTAATTTCTGTTGGGGTAAATAAATCAAACATTTACATTTTTCAAAAGCTGTTTCTACATCATATGATTTATTAAGTCCAAGACTGGGTTCCAGCTATCAAGAGATCTAATTTATCTCTGCATTGTTATTCTTATTACCATTTGAGATCTGATTATCCACTAGCTACTTTGTTGCTACTTTGTGGTTAAATTATATCTGCAAATTTTATTTATTTCACCTCTCACTAACTTAAACTGGTGTGCAAATATTGTTGCTTCCATTTGGCAGAGGAGCAAGAGGTCAGAGAAGTTACCTGACTTACCAAAAATTAAGTAGCAGAGAAGTGATGAATCATGATAAAAAGTCAATTTGCAGAAAATATTTTTTATTTGTTAGTGCTCTTCAGGTTTGGATGTCTAATCTGAGATGTGCCTTGTAGGCTTCTTTAGGGAACCCAGATATCCACCTTATGTAGTCACACTAAATCTGAGGCAAACTGCTTAAAATTTCTGATCCTCAAGTTCCTACTGTCAAAAAATAATTTGAAAAAAATTCGTGATTCTTTTATCTCCAAATATGTTATTATTAAAACAATAATAAACTATTTACAATCTTGAGTCAGCTAGATTCAGTAAATGAAACATTTCTACTTACACTTCAAAAAAAGCTGAACACAAAATTCCTACAAAAAATATAAAATCCAAAAATAATAATGTTTCAGCCCTTCCTAACTGCATAATTTTTGGACTATTTTTCTAATTTTACTCCTTTCTACTGCTAGTGTTTTCTCATTAACTTAATTTGAAATTGGATTTGGTCAGTGCCCCATGGATATGGACCTAAGGGCCTTTCTACTTTGTTGAGATGAATTTGTGTGAGATTTTCCATAGACTGTTGGCTAGCCTGACTCCATGAGTCGGATAGCAAAGGCGTATGGCCAAGAGTCAGAAGATGCATAACCTCGCACCTCAGCAGCTGTTGGGAGGGAAGTAGGCAGATGGTGACAGATGCTACCCAGGAAGACCATTGCTGTGTTGCAGACCTCTGCTGTGCCAGGAATGCAGCTGGGTAATTTGATGGTATTGGGTTTAGTAGTCCTAAAGACATCCAAAAGACAGTCATTTGGGTTATCTAGGAGCACTTGTGTTACCACAGCCTGGCCATGTGATGCAGCCTAGCCATGGAAAGCCTTCAGCATTAGAGCTCCATGTCGGTCATTGTGGGTCACGGGGTTAGGCTTTGTTGTAACAAAATCTAAAATCAGGCCAAGTATTAGAGTATCGTAATAGAAGTATATTGACTTGCTTTTACATATTATTCTTCAGAGGGAACAAGTTGTTTAAAAGTCATTCACTGGTAGATGATAATAGCTTCTGCTGTTCTGTAGAAGTTTCTGACCTTGCAGGTTGTGTTATCAGTCTCACACAGAATTGAAGAATGGAAGCATCAAAGGTTAAAGTGCCTTTCTGCCAAGGCATTATCCATTCTTCCTCTCCACGTGCAATCCTGTGTGCTAAAGAAATTGTCAACAATGACAAATGATGTCTGGTAGGATCTGGTAATTCCTTGCTTTTCACTTCCTGAAGTAAGTTTTCTATTTTTTTCACCTACTAGAATAGCCAGACCAAAATGAATTCTTTCTGGCACAAACTGCAGTCCGGAAAACATTATTTGTGGGTAACTGACTTTTTTGATTTTCTAAGGATTAACCATTTTGAGTAATATTAGGTAATTTGGTTTGACTTCTGAAGAGACAACCCCTATCTATGCCATTAGTAGTTTTGAAGAAAGAGGAATATTTTTAAGCTTCTTATTCTAATAATATTAAAAATGTTTCTGTCTACTTGAAGAACAGAAAATTATTTCAAACAAACTGCTTCGTTTCCCCGAGATCACCAGGAAAAGCTAGTGTGTTCCATTTTAAGGCTTTCCTTCTATTTTCTAGATACAGTCAGATACTATTCAAACCATAAGCTTATAGTGATGACAGACACTGCAGAATAAATACAATGTGGGATCTCTTCAGAGAGGCAAGATTGATAGCACATAGCTGTTCATGTGCTTTAGGATGATGGACTGTTTCCCAGTTGTTTCTTATCTGCTGAAGTTTTCTTCCTTTGATTGTTAATTGTCTTCTTTGGTTGATTGATCCTACAGGCAATCTCAAAAGCTCAACTGTTACATTTCTTACTGTGCCTTGGAGTCAAGTCTCAAATCTCATAAACCCTTTAGACTCCTGTCCTCTTTTGTGGTTTGTCTTTTCCTCTGCTGTTCTTTTTCTCGCAGCTAAAGCATCCCTCAACATCTCCACAGCATCTTCTTGTCAAAGTGAAGAGCATATCTCAATTTGTGATCAAAATCTGTGACATCTTTAGAACTATTTCTGAACTAAATATCCATAAAATCACAAATGTGTGGCAGAATTCTACTGGACCCACAGTCTTGTGTCTTGCATTACCGGAGGCTGGAAGACTAATAAACTCCTAATTTTTGCTTTTTTGCACTGCCATTCCCCTTTTGACATGCTCTGCCTGGAGTGGAAGAATTAAATCTTGGTTCTCACAGTAATACTTAAAAACACGACTTTGGTTATCAAATGTATATGATGAATTATTCAACTTATTAGAGTAAATTAAACATACACTGAAATGTGCTGTTTAACAAGTAGAGCATTTCAAGCTGGATTTTTAACTTAACCTTTTTTTAAACATGACAGTGCAAAAATTATGTGAGACCTCTAAAACAAGATCACCGAGTTTAATACATGATGGCAGTTCATGAGTTTACATTTGAGAAAATATACTCTTACGCTATGACATGCGAGACTGGCCTGTGAAGCCTGGTGTCTAAATTGCATTTATGCAATTGCACAAGCTTTTCTCGTTTTTTCTGTTCTTGCCTTTGTGTATTAGGAAGTAACTGGTTCTTCATTTGTTAACTCATAATTGTACAGAAGTAGGAATATGACTGAATTTGCCGTTTCTGCATGGAACGTGAATCAACACTCATAATGTCATTTGAAGGCTACAGTTAAGTGGAGTTTAATGGAAAAGGGCAATTTTTTTGCCCAAGAGGAAAGTGTTTAATAAGGTCATGAGAGTTACATGAATCCCAGATGTGGCACAGTTTCATTACATTTGTCAGAGGAAGCGAACATGCAATTAGAATGTGATTACAGGTTATTTTAAAGGTTATATTACTGGTTTTGAATTCACTGCATGGACATGTTAGTACATAGGATAACAGTAGTGAGGAGATTAAGAGCAATGGCTAATTCAAATATGGTTTTATTTAACTGAAGCTGATTTCACATCTTCCAGTGCTGAGCTACAATCCATGTTTAGCTGAGTCTTCATATGCAAACCAAACCATTTTTCTGAACCCATGAAAATATTCAGTAAGAATGATTAGTAACCAGGGACACTTGCAAGTTTTAGGAAGTCCCAAATCTTTCACCTCAGCAATTTTGTTACAGTATACAGGACTTCTTTGGGAATCATGGTGTGGAGAACTAAGTCCCTGTGGAGTGTGACGGAAGTCAAACATCAAGAGCATCTTTCCAGTGACAAATTTCTTGTTTTGTCACTCCTCAGGGAAGCACACCCTGCTAATAGCATCAACAAGCAGCATTATAACCGTTTCCCTAGCCATCCGGAGTAATTTGCGAAAGCTTTTTTTGAAATGTGATTCAGTTAAATATTTATATAACTTGCATAGAATCCTCACAAAGTGAAACTTTTCTATAAGCATTTATAATTTTTAGGGGGTTTTAATTAATTTTTTATGTAAGACTTGTAAGAAGGTGTCAGCCAATAAAACTATAAAAGGCTTCTCCTGTCAGTTGCTGAGTATAACTGCAAATCTATTGCCTGTCTTACAGAGAAGTGGAAATAAATATTTATTTTGAGAAATAACTAATTGTGGCTGAGGTGATGTTTGTATACTACAGTTATAATGTGAATATTGCTAGGCTCAAAAAAGCTTGCTAAAGACTATGAATGGGCAAATGAAAAACAAGTAACTTCTAATATGTTGCACTGTGTAGAATGTGTTCCATTAGCATACTAAATAATGAACATGAAAAACTAGTTTCTCTGTGCTTTGATTTAGGTCATGTACCTGCCAACTTCTGCCAAACATAGCAAATGAAATACAGTACATCCTGGTTAGTCTTGTGCAACAAAAATTTAACAATTCAGTTGGTATATTTGAAATGAATTATAGCCTCTTCAAATTGTGGAAGTCATAGAGTAATGCCAATGGAAATCATCCTGTGTGTTTTGATTTGCTAGAAATCAGGTTGGGTGTTGACTACATGCTCAAGGATTTTTCTTATTTGACCGTGATGAACCAGAAGGGACTTCTGCAGACAGCATCATACAAAGGTGGTTTGCTGAAGCTCAAAATAAGGAACCCAGTTTTGCCCATAGTATTAGAAGGGTGATCTCTGTAGGCTGTCTCAAGAACTAATGGGAACAGAGACTCTTCTCCTTGTCTTTCCCAGCAAGATATTCAGACCCTGTCTTCTATGAATATTAGTGGAGCCTAAAAGACCTGCTAACTTATGGAGTATCTTAGGTAGCTTAATACAGATCTCAGTGAACATCTTTTTAAGAAAAGAAAAGGAAAACCTGAAAGATATGACTTGGGAACTGCTGATTCCCAGATCAGTTCTCTCTCTGCTAATAATTACTTCTTCTTTTTTATATATATAGTTTTACTGTAAGAGTCTGCGCAGACTTTGAAGGTCAAAGTATTTCAGATGAGATAGGTAAGAAATGTTTTATATTCCTATTATTTACTCTGGCCCACTCAATTTGAGATGTATTTTTTTCTTCCAACTTGAAAGATGATAGGAGTGAGATCTTCCTAAGGCAAGAAAATACAGTTTAAAAGATAGATAGAGTGATTGATAGATAGATAGATAGATATGTATGTGTGTGTATAAAAACCACAAATCTTTTATTATTCACTTGAAGGGTTTCTTATTCAATTTGAGCCGTTTTCCAAATAAAGCCAAGAAGGTACCCTGTTGGAGAATGTTCTGTTTAGGACAACAAAAAAAAAAATTAAAAATTAAAGAGACAGAAATCCTGTACATGTATGATCTTTAAATAAAATTTAAAACCTTAAATTACACATATTCTGTATTTTGGATCCAAAAAAAAGGGTGCTGTTAAGCAGACAGGCACTTAAAGCTCAGATTAGTTTTACTAGAAAGACTTTGTTAGAGTAACTAACGATAATATATATATAATTAATTGTTTACTATTTTTTCTTTCCATGTTAAATAAATACATATTTTATTTACTTGTATCCTTTAGTGCTGAAAGGTGAATTGCAATTAGATTCACTGAAACAGAAAGGAGCTGTTAAGAGGACCCTCTTCTTTGATTACCATCAGTCACATCATTACTTCTCCATTGTGATGGAGAGACAGAAACAGCTCCATTGCCAGGACTTTCTTGTTTATCTCAGAGTAAGTTGTTTAAAATATTTTGGACTGTCATCATGATTTGAGTAGAATCAGGCATTTAAAGATAATTAAAGAAAAAAAGGAGCCACTGGAAAAGGAAGAACAATTTCCATTGCTCTTAGATCCCAAAATTACAAAAATGTGAGATAAAGAAAGGCCTCATCTGGGTGTCCAGAACATTCTTCTACCTGGGCGAAATTTCCTATGTAAGTGTTTGGCTCATCTTTTGTCAATGTAAGTATAAAAAAAAGACTTCCTTTGAAGAAGACTATACATTTCCTCTGTGTACAAATACATTCCTTTCATACTCTTCTGGAAGTTCTGATTACATACTACATGCAAGGATGCTCTCCGTGTAGTATTCACAGTGGGATAATCAACTAAACATGTTAAATGTCACGCCAGTTCAGTTTCAACAGATATTTTAAAGCAGTGTCAGCAGCAATATTGGCCTAAAATTCATATGTGCTAAAAAATATTTTTAGGGTATTTTAAGATGTTTTTAGAAAAACTAAAACTCTGAAACTGAAGTTCTGAAGGAGAAAGGGTCATTGGTTACTCACTTGCAGCTGGAATTACCTCATGCAATTGAAGCAGATTCCAAGGCTGGTCCTCGAAACACAGTGGGACGTGAAATGGAGGAGTCTGAAGCAGCATGTAAGGAAGTATCTAGGCAATAAAGATAGTGGAGTTTTACCATTGCTAATCCATATAAATTCTGGGTTATGGAACAAACCAACAATATTACCTCCACAAATCCACACATGCCCTCCCTCCATTCTGAAAGGAAGGAGGGCAGTAGCTGATAGGAGTTGGTTCTGTGTGTCTCTCTTTAAACAGCTTCATTTTAGGCTAATGCTTTGAAAAAATTCTGAGTCTACTCAACTCAGCCAGCTTCTTCCAGATGTGGGGCTGTGGAGGCAATGTGTTCTGGGCATTCCAGTTACTGGTGAGTCACTTTGCTTTCCTAATGACATTCCATACAGCCAGAATTTGGCAAGCAGCTGTCAAAGAACCATATCTTTACCTTCAATAAAGACTAAAGTCTTAATCTGTTGCTGTTATCATACTAATCTGAAATAATTATATTAAACCATTGTTTTTTATTATGTGATTCTCACTCACAGGATGAAACAGAATTTAGAGATAAATTATCTCCCATCAATATGAACTTGAATTATAGTTTGGATGAATCCAGTTTTGAAGATAGCTTGACTGTGAAGCCAATACTAAACTATTACCAGAAAAGCTCAGTAACAGAACAGGTATGAATTTTGCATGCCACATTTTCTGTATATAAACACGAAAGCATTCACAAATACTATGTGTGTCATCTTCTTTAAAACAGATTATCATGCCCAGAAATTAGACAACAAGGATTTAATTAATTCAAAATGTAAATTGACTATAAATATAGAACCAGGCAGGCCTTTAAAGCATTTCCAAAATTTTTTTGTGGCCCTAGTTTTCATTGCATTCTAGAATATGTAAGTCAAGTTACTGTGGGAAAGGGCCTGAAAGATGATATTGTTCTGCTAAGGACATAGCTGATAGTCTAAATAGTCTCCAACTACTCATGTGGAAAGGAACTTAGAAAAAGGAGAAAGAGATTAATTCACTAGGGCAGTGCAAATGATATTTAAGACATTTAGCGTAGTGATATTTAATGAAGTAATTTGAACTTTGAAGCATGTACTAACTGTATTATAATTTTTTTTTTTTATTTTGCAACAATACAGGCTTACATTCTGGTTGACTGCGGGGAGGACAACTTGTGCATTCCTGACTTGCAGCTTTCAGCTATGCCGTGAGTTAAATAAAATAAATGATGCTGTATATAACAAAATCTAGACTCTTCTAACTGCTTTAACAGAACAAAATACGTAGAACACAGTTTGCTATATCTACTCATTCTTACCTGATTTTCAGCTTTTAATTTGCACTTCTATTTCATATAGAAAACCAAGCAATGGGGAAATACACAGTTAAAAAATATATCTTTGTCAGACACATTCATGGAGTTTAACAGTTACCAGAGAAAATACAGTTTGCACGTGTTTGTTAGGAATTATTCTAGTTCTCTGAATTCCAAGAGATAATACAAATTGTTGTTCAAAGAGGATTTTAAATTTGTTTATTTCAGAGTGCCAGTGACTTTGAACTTGGGACACAATTCTCCTGAAGTCAGTGTACAGCGAAGTAAATGAATCTCAGAATAAAAGAATTTCGAAACATGGCAACAGTTCCTCCTATGGAGGGAGATATATGCCAAGCAGGGCAAGTGGGAACCTCTGACAGTTATCTGACCCTGTGCCATCAAAATCAGTACATAGCTGTGAAAGGAAAGGGCACAGTACCATTGTAGGTCTGAGGAGATCTTCTGTCTTTGTTCGTTTTGCAACGGGCATGAGGGAAAAACTGGAATCCCACCACTTTTGTGTCCTCCCATGAACAATGCTGATTGGACCCTTGTGGCAAGTAATTCCTCCACTAGATACTTCTTCCCAGTTAGAAAGTAGCCAGGCTCTGAAATTTTATACAAGTTATGTTCAAGTTCTGTGGTAGTCCACTTTGATTGTCCATGGTGGTATTTTCTCTTGACCTCTTTCCTACCCAGGTGCTGGCATAGTTTTCCATGGGGTCATTTTTGATGAAAAAGTTTTATTCTGTCTTCACAGAGTATTTTCCAGAACAGGTGCTATGAGAGAAAAATGTTCTTCTGCTTTATTCATATGTAAATCATAATTGTGCATGTTTTAACTCCTGACAAGTAGTGTGTTCTATCTAGAGATAAAGATCCACTAATAATTGGAGAAGAAAACTGTGTCATGATCATAATAAATCCAAGGAATGATGGGGAAGGAGCCTATGAAGCTGAGCTACATATAAAGATTCCACCTGAAGCAGATTACACTGGGGTTGAACGCAACAACAAGGTAAATGAAAATCAAAGTATTAGCGATAATAAATCAGAAAAACTGAGAGCAAGGCTAACCTACATAGGCTATACCAGCTGAAAGCAGCAAGCAGAGAGGTGCCTCTTACGCAGGGAGATTCCATCGACCATCAGCCATCCTTGCTCACGGAGTCCAGGCTAGAGCAGAAGACAGGAAGGTGAGGACCATTCTGTTCAGAGACGGCTCAGGTCCAGCTCCTTGCTATTAACTTAGTTATAATACCACCGTTACATTTCTCCTAGGGCTAGAGATGTTCACATCATTCAGATTTTGAACCAGTAAACCCTACCAGTAGGAGGGAGTGATAGTGCAGAATCCCCTGAGTGCTTCCAACCTTGGCTCCCATGGTACCAGCTCTCAGCCAGAGTTAATGAGCCCTGCTGAATCCCAGACACTGGGACACCTCTGTGTCGTGCTGCCAGCACACCAGTATTTTACCATTATTAAGGGTGTCCCAGTCTCTGATATCCTGAATTAGTGGAACGTTAACTGCAGTATAAACTTGACAAAGTTGATTTCCTTTGTAGTCAATTATTTTATCTTATGAACAGGCCAAAAAAGCAGTTATAATGTAAAATGTGCCAGCGTTCACAGAAGGACTAATGTTGACTGAAGTCCTGCTGAGCGGTACTGAACATACAGTGTTTCCTTTTCGCGTCTGTTTGTTTTTTAAGAGCAAAGATGAAACACTATCCAGCAAACAAGCAGAGTGTTCATGTATTCTCTGCTGGACAGCAAGCCTGAATTGCCTCATCTGCACATAAATCTCCCAAGCTGTTGCAACAGAGCTTGCTTTTTTCTGTCAGTTCCTGGAATGTTCAGAAGGGCCTCAAGGGTGAGAGTGGGAGAAAGCAAGTTAATTTCCTTTCTAAAGGCCAATGTTTTTAAGGAAGGTGAAAGTAACTTACAAGGTATTTTCTTATTCTCCTTCTGTCAGTGTCTTTATTAATGGGCTTTTAACCCAGTTTGAAAAAAAATTGCAAGAATGAATGATGTCACCAAAGATGAGAATATGGAAATTCTCTGCAACCTCACTTCTGAGAAGCATATCTTTGTACACAAAACAAACAAGTAAAGACACCAGCCTCTTTCTATTGCCTGTTTCTTTTGTTGTCTTAGCATAGCCTCTGTTTTTTCAGACTGTGATCTATAAAACTTATTCTCTTTAATATACTACACCTAGTTATATTTTTCCTGTGTTGCTCTTTAGGAATCTTTGGCTGTTCTTTTGGCCATTACCTAGGGTGTCAGGGGAGGCACTTACTTCAAAATCCACAGCACATATTAGCACGTATCTATCATTTGGACTGGACAGAAATCACTCAGGGCTTTTCATTATTTTGGGAAAAATTGAATTTTGTGGTGCCAGCAGAGTAGACTCATGAGGAAAGGAAGGAAAAAAGAGGTGGGAGATTCTGGTGCTTTGGAAAGAATAAGGAGAAGGAAGAGTGGGTTG
>NW_009258383.1:446715-468802 GCF_000687185.1 Egretta garzetta
AGCCCAGGAAATGTAATACAACTTTTTCATTTTCTTCAGATTTGTGGACGATAAATACATTTTTGACAAGTCCAATTCTGAATCTTTCTGGATTTATAGAAAAAATTGTCTTCATTTTGCCCGCGTTTACTTAGTTCACTACAATACATAATTTATTTCATATTCTTTTCATACTTATTCCATTCAAAGAGATGTGATTATGTTCTTTCTGAGAAGGATCAAAACATTAGTCCTACTATCTATGCCATTCTTGGTGTCTTCCCTTCCACACTGCAGGTACAGTTTTCACAAGGATTACATAGGGTACTGAAAGCATGACTGCGTGTTTGAAGCCCAAGCCATTGCCTGAATACTGTGCACTAATCCTTTGCCCGGTGAAAGAGTTCCCAAAGAGTTCCCCATATTGAACAGCTCAGTCCTGCCGTAGTAGCAATAGCTGGAATGAAAATTCACATGGAATAATTAGTAGAAGTAAATGAGGCCAATGCAAAGCCCGAATAGGTATTTGTTCCACACCAAAGACATCATGTATTTTGGCATAACTGTCCCTGCTCAGGCTGGGAACTGCAGAAATGTTGCAGATCACAGCCCAATTTATATTGCAGTGGATAAGCTCTGAGCCATTATCCACATGCCATTCTGAACTAAAGCATGACACATCCTTAAAATAGGAAAAATACCTGAAACCTCCTTGTCTTACCTGAAAATTCTTAGAATAAGTATGTAGTGGCTGGCTAAGATGAGATGTGGTTTGAGCCTTGTGAGGACAAACACTAGTTCTTGACACATCAGCTAGATGAGAAGCCAGGTTCTGGCAACTGGTACATAATCCATCCACTTTTCCTCAGAAAATAAGATTGGAAGGTGTTGACCAAGGAAAGAGGGGAGGTGTTTTATTCTGCAGCCTGTTGTGCGTAACTATTCTGGCATTAATTAGTAATTCATCACTCGGACCACCAGAAAGTTTCAAGTTCGTAGGTTGCCTGCATTACTTAAAGCATCCAATCATTTTCTGGTTAAAATGCACCCTGGGAGCACACGTGTTAATTGTTTGGCTCAAGACTGCCAAAAAGACCATGTGTTGCTATAAAAATATAAATTGCTACCAGTGACAGGTAGAAGGGGTTTGTGGCAAAACCTTCCATCTGGGTGAGTTACATATGAACTCAATGACACTGACAATACTGGGTGTATAATACTCTGCTCTGGCTTGCCTCCTGCCTGGTTTTAATTTCCCTGTTTTGTACTTAACCACCTCAAAAAGGTGATCAGTGAAAAAACAAAGGCAATAAATCTCAATACTGAAGAAATCCTACCACAGATGACCCTTTGTCACAAATTAGCTTTTGTGGTGCTGGTCATATAAATTCTGTGCCATTAATCATTTTCAGTCAGTCTAAGAGCATAGCCTCCAAATTGCAGAAAACCTACTTGCAAAACTCCTCTGTTTGCTTAGCCTTTGAGGGACAAAAAATTGTTTGATAAGGGCTGATTTACTCTGTACTGGTGTGTGAGACAATAAAGAAACTGCAAAATATCAAATAGAGATGGATATTTATCTTCTAACATTTAGACCTCAATTTCACACACCCCCAAACAAAATCAAAACTATAAACCCACACGTCAAGCTAAAATGAACAGTTTTCCAGGCAAGTTTGGTTCCAGTTGTGTTAATACCTTCTCCTATTAGTGCACTGGGCATGCTGTGTAACAAACTTTGTTTCCTCCTAGCAAATTGTAAAAGTGTCAGTATACGGTGAGGTGTGTACTGAGGGCATGCTTCTCATGGGCTCCTTTTACGACATGCCCCATCTTTTCTTTTAATCTCTGGAAATTATAAGGTCAGCATGTCCATGCTGGCTTTTACAGAGAGGAATGAATTGGTAGTCAGTGGCCTGGAGATTTCCCAGGTATTTTTATATAAAGAGCATGACCTTGCACATATTGCTTAATCTGTGATAATCACAGATGAGAGGAAAGGTAGTGGGAGAGCCTTATAGCAACGGCTAGATGCATCCTGCTTTTACAAAGCTGGTTTACTTCTGCGCTTATATGGAAGTATTTTCTTTTATTGAATATGTCGGAGAGGAAAACAGCAAAAAAACCCCAAGAATTTTGTTGCTTTGTCTTACTCTGTGTCTCCTAACTTCCAATAATTCTATAGCTGTTCCTCCTCTCATACAGCCTGTTTTGCTTACAGATGATAACAACTAGTGATAAAGACCACAGGGTTAAAAAAAAAACAAAACCAAAAACGTAGGATACATTTTACATTAAGAGCTTTAGAGGGAAATTGTATGAGTGCATCCTCAAAATGGCTGAACAAAACTGCCTGAGAAATGTTAGGTACAAACTGGACTTAGAATGAATAGTTGCTGGAAAAACAGTTAAATTTTACTTATTGCTAAAAACAATGAAAACCTTAATTTCTGATAATGTGAAAATCTATCGCCTTTGTTGCTAAATTATAAACACAGGTAACAGTTTATGGTTTTACAGAAGTATTCAATGTTCTAAGCACTTTAACATAGGTTGGAAAATAAAGTTCTAGACTTGGTCCATAATAAAGTTCTGCCACTGTCAGAATTTCACTACAGAGACTTCTAGTGACGGATAATACCACTATTGCAATTAGTGCGAGGCCTATCCTCCTTAGCCAGTTTTGCCTACTCTTTTTTCCTCTGTGGAGTCCTTATGGCTATAGGAATGAGTCACCACAACATGGTGGTATGTTAAAGCCAGCAAAAGAGTGATCTCATCATGGCTCTTAAGGTACTGGGAAACTTTCTTGTTTGTTTTTCCCTGGCATCAGCTTTCCCCCATTGACAATAACTGATTAAATGTTTTGATAAGTGCACTGAGCAGGTGTCTGACATCAAAAGAAATGTCACAGTCAAAAAGGCAGCGCTTTCCCAACTGGATACATTTCACTGTGATCTCTGACCTCCATATTGGTGTCCTTTTGTTGCAGGCACTGCGTGTATTGAGCTGTGATTACAAGATGGAAAATGAAACTAGAATGGTGGTTTGCGATCTTGGGAACCCCATGGTGGCTGGTGCAAACGTAAGGGAAAACCAGATGCATGTACTGATTTTAATCTAATCGAATTTAAAGGGAAGCAAATGGAAAATATTCAATTAGCAGAAAGTGTCTCAATAAGCAGCACCTAAACTAAATTATTTACTTAGACAGGAAATTGTTGGTGTAATAAGAGGCAGATCTGTGCTTCTGAAAAACTAACAATTTGTTGTTGTAAAAGATTAATGATGCTAGAGCCTGTGTTTTATTTCACTTACTCTAAAGAAAATGAAGGTGACTCAATTTAAGTCACAGAAGTTGCACTAGTATAATGAGAAGAGAATCCCAATAAATAATGTGATCTGTTTATTTCTCCCTTTTAATATTCTTTCTCCTTAAGATATGTATAGTGAATGACAGCTTCTTTAGCGTGATTCTCATCTTGAGTGCATAAGGGTTGTCTTATCGGTTTATATCATTATTTATATCCATGAAAATGTGGTTGGAGTCAAGTTTTCCTTCAAGTTATTAAACATTTTCCTAAGACAGCTATTCATAAATCATACTGCACATTAGATGGAACATTGGTAGCATTGGTTTTTAGGCAAAAGTGGCACTGAATATTGACTGACGATGGACAGCAGATTAAATGATTAAACATAGGTTTGGAGATAAAAAAAGTGCTACCCATTGTCATCATTTGTCCCTATTTCATGACAAAAGAGTTCAGGGCAATCCCAGAAGTGTTGAACTCAGGAATGTTTGGCCCTGGATGCCCTTGCAGATGAATTTTAGGGCTGCTCATAAGTTCATAAAGGCTATGAATATTTAACTAAAAAAAAATAATCCAAGCCTTTACACCTAGATAAAAAACGGTCCTAATAAAAATGAAGCAGTCAACAGCATTAACATATATGAGGACTGAACAACAGCTTTTAATTGAAAACTACCACTGTTTGCATTTCATATTGGGCCTGGGGCTTTGCAAAGAAACAAAAGCATATCTCCTTAGTATTTTCAAAATCCCTACTGGGTTAAGGTTTAGTCCTATGGAAGATCAATATTTCACTCTTCAAACTCTCTATAGAGGGATGTTTTCCTGGCCTCTTATGATCTTGAAGCAGTTCCTGTCTGACCCTTAATAAAAGAACCAAATGGGTCATATGATAGGAGACTGGGACTAGAATAAGCTTGTTTGGATCATAAGGTTCAGATCAGTCACAGAGCTTTTGAAAGTGAGTGTGAAACCAGGTGTCTCATAGTTAACTGCCTTCAAGGTCCCAAGCAATCCCGGACAGACTCTTTGGGCGTACAAGGAGATGGAAACCATTGAAAAATTAACTCCAGTTGATGGATCCACTGGGAGCAGGAACCTGCCTGGTGAGGATCCTTCCCTGTAGAACTACTGTGAACTAAAAGTCTGAAGGGGGTACTAGAAACATTTTCTGAGAAGGACATTGCACTAAGAAGGCAGACTGGATAGATGTTGGAGTCAGTGAGTGTAGAAAACAGAGCTAAAAGGTTTTAGATGTTTTATTTTATTCTACTAAATGAAACTCCTAAAAAGTAAGAGTAATTGAAAACATTTCTGAGGAATGGAGTTTTCACAATGGGATGATGGGAGGCAATGATGGGCCAAAGCACTAGATAAATTCCAAGTTAAGGCAGATAATTTCTCATACCAGGAAACCAGCAAATTTAGATATCTGCTTAGTGTTTTCCTGGTTAGCCTCATGGCAGAAACAAATTCTCAAGATACAGACAAAAGTGGATGATAATCTTGTGGATGATTGGGATGTGGGGGGCGGGGAGGAGGAGAGCATGAAAACCCAAGGATTTGGAAGAGAAAAGTAAGACTAAACGCAAGAGACACTAACACTGTATACCAGGCTAGGAGCAAATCTTTGTGGTTTGCATATTAACATAAAGATAAGCAATGGAAAGATCTAAGTGTGGAGGTATTAGACTACAGCCCCTCACGCTCCTCCCTTTGAATCCAAAGCCCTGTTCCCACATCATCCTTGACCCAAAAGCAGTGTCAAGATTTCAGGAATGCTATTTGGTGGCCACTAGAGTAGTACTACTCTCACCTGTCTCCTTATGAATTCTCACAGCAGAACTAATCCTGTGTTCTTCAGAATCAGTTCTAGGGCTGCCCTAATGGCACAGTTACCAAATATCCCTAAGCAAGATACTGCATAAAGAGAGACTTAGAAGTAGCAGGATAAAACAGTGGGGTTCATAATATGTTTAAGGGTGTTCTGGCTTATAACAAAAGAATCCTGCCCTTGAAAATTAAGGCATGTGAAGGTAGAGCATTACAAAGCCAGATGGCAAAAGTGTTTGATTATAGTGAGTGAAAGCTTAAAGCCTAACTTTTTTTGTCTTTGAAACCAGCTCTCCTGGAAGCTTCGTAAAGGTGAAAGAACTTGAGCTTTTTCAGTCCAAACATATTTATGATGGCAAATGTAGTTCCAACAGCAAAAATACCAGCCCTTTGTACAAATTGCATAAATCATGAAAGGCTGCTCTGATCCATTTCCAATTTTGCAAAACAATTCTGCTCTGGCAGGAGATCAGTTATTCTCAAAATATTCAGTCAGAAGGGGACTCTTTGTGGAAGTTGTGAGGGACTGGGAAAGGAGGGTTAGGTCAAAATCAAACATTCCTAAAGCTCTTAACTATTGAGTCATTGTAATGGCTTTTCAGCACCCTGAAATCTTGGAATTCTTGAACTCTTTAAGATCAGCTTCTGAGTATGAGGGTTATGTCAGGATTTTGTGATATAACCCATGGGATATTACTGCAATGGGCTACAGAGTTGTCTGACACTTCACGTCTTCAAAATGCATATTGTCATCAAAATTGGGATATCTCTGACTTTTTTAAAATCTATGACCTTAAAATCATTTACTGGCCACAAAAATTACTTAACCTTTTCAGTAATATCTTTGTGGTTAAAAAAAGATAAAAAGATAAAAAAGAAGATAAAAATAAATGGGAAGGAAAATCACACTACCATATGGCCCAGAATGCGAATTGAAATAAGGAGGTTGAGTGATTGCTAAGTTACAAGCTTAAGCAGATTCAGCTCCATTGGCCTCAGTGGGTTTTCATCAAGAGCATGTGAGCATCTCTGCCCCATTATTAGTGGTAGTGTCAAGGGCGACTTGACATTAAAAAAGTCATACAACCACAGAAAGGCAACATCTGCAGCTTATTAGACTTGTACAGTAGGAGTGTGTTTCAGTATTAAATAAGGGATGAAGCCTCAGGAGTATAATAGATCATCAAAACTGCAGTTCATGTCTGCTCTAAGGAAAATTTTATCTTTGGTTCATCAAATCTTTCTGCTAGAAGTGGAAACAAATGTATATAGACTGATTAGTAAAAACAGTAAGAGAAAGCTGAATTCAATACTCAGAAATGTTTGTCTCAGAAATTAAAGAATCATTTTATATTTTTCAAGGTGAATGAAATATCAATACAGTTGTTAAAATCATCTCCAGAAAGTGGTCTTAAAAATAGCTTGCATCTCTATTCCAAGTCAGCTATTCAGCTTCTGTTTAATTAGATTGACATTATCTTTTTAATCTTAAAGATTTTACTTTCAAAAAGACGTTAGCTATAACTATGACATTAAAATGATCAGAATTCAAAGATTTGAACTTGCTGTTTCTTTTATGATGACAATATTGCTTTCAGTATAGGACAACTGAAAGAAGTAATTGAAACATGTTAGCTAAGTCTTGTTCTGGAGATGGATTAAGATTCAGTGATGCACCACTGCAAGTGAGGAAAGAAGGAGAATTGAATGAAGATTTAAAAAAAATAATGCTGGGGAAAAAGGAATTGCTTAAACATCTGAAATGGCATCCACAGAGGAAACGCCTCCTCTTCAGTGATCTTCAGTCTAGGTCCCAAACATAAAACTCTACTTTGCTGTGTCCTGTCCTGTTGCTGGGAATGCTACCCCAAGTATGTTAAGGGAAGTATGCCAAGCAGACAACTCTTTTTCTTTCTTTTTTTTTTTTTCCTGTAATCTAGTCAGATACTGGCAGAGATGAAGGAATGATGTCCTCATTTCCAAATGCCTTTTGATGAATTTCTCAGGAAGATTGTTTCTCCACATGGAGAATACAGCTATATGTAACCACCCTTTTTGAAAAAGTGAAAGCAGAGTGTGCAAGTTATCTGGCAGGAAATTTTACCATCAGGCAATAGGGGAGGTAGGGGGGAGTGAGAAGTTTTACAAGATTACAGGCCATAGACTTTGCTGTCAGTCTCAATGCAAAATTCACATTTCAGAAGTTACCAGATTTAAAACGTGCAGTTGAATTGAGGCAATTAAAAGCATCAATTTATATGTTGCAGTACAATTTTATTATTTAACATGGAGAGCAGATGGCATCTCCCCCTGCTCCCCTGCCACTTGCATACTGGGGCTGTAACTATGTCCAACGAGAGGGTCACAGAGACCCCACTGCACGCTATTGTATATTCCTTCTTCAGTTAGCCCTGAGATTCCATTCTTTCTTCTGAACTAACTTGTTCTGCTTTATTCTGTGCCCTTCTTGCAAAGCAAATGGAAATTACCAGAGGGAGGTACACAAGGGAGCACCAGTGGAAGCCCTTATCTCCTTCACTTTGGGGAACTGTGTTTTACCCTCTGTCTTCTGTGGTCACACACTGCAAGTTGTGGCAAACTGAGCTGCAAATGTAACTCTGAAGTTGTATTCCTCTTAAATGAACTATGGCCCCCAGAAGCTACAATGAAAAAATTCAAACCAAATCAAACTAAAACATCAAGCCGCTGCTAATTTTGCCTCTAGAAGAGAAACAGGTGACCAGTCAGCTCCACAACACCTAAAGCATGCAGCTCCTATGTCACACTTACAGAGACAATGGGAGGAGCAGGAAGCCCTAGAGATCTGGACAAAGGCATGCACGGATGGAGGCAGGGGTGAGAGGTGCCAGACAGCTAGAATTTTCTTTTGGCTTGGCAAAGTAAAGCAAAGACTGTCTGGATGAAGAAGGGCCCACCGCTGTGTTCCTGGGAGTATGCCTCTCTGTTCCTCTTGATCTTTCATCTGTCCAGCCAAGTTTTCCATCTGGTGACACACACAGTCAGGATGGTATTTTTTCCTGAAAACAACTAAATGATATTATTTCATACTAATTTTAAAAAGTAACAGTATCCCGTACAAGTCTGTGAAATGTGATGTTGAATGGCACTGCTTTCTCAATATGGACAGATCAAACCATTTTTAGTAACCTGTTGCTTTATTTCTTTCCCAGTTCTCTACAGGCATTCGATTTTCTGTTCAGCATTTTGAAAATGCAGATTTCAGCATCAATTTTGAGCTGCAAATAAAAAGGTTAGATGTTTTATCAAGAGTATGGTTATTTAAGTTCTGATTTCCTGTTGATATCTGAAGTTTCTTATATAAGAAAGTCACTCTAACTCTCTGGGCTTTCCTACCGTAGCTTTCTTCAGGAGGATTTGTGGAGCTGGGAGTTTGTTAGCTTTTAGCAAAATCAGTCTTGGGGTTATTCTGAGGATTTTATTTTGTTACATTTCAGGATAACTGGTTTTGGTCAGTGGTCCAAGGATCTTCTACAGATTTGCAAAATTTGCACTTTGTTCTCCACTTCAGAGTTAATGAACAGTGATCATTTTGTAACAAAGTTCTGTATTTAAAAACATATAATCCTCTCAAAAGAAATATATATGCCGCTTCATGACAATTTAGAAAATAGAAGGAGAGCAGTTAAAAATCTGCTCAACAGATTTACTGGCATGAAGAGAGAAAGCTGTTTCCGTTTGATGCAGGTGAACGTTTGTCATTTTTCCATTCATTTCTGCCACATTTGTGGGGCTGAAATATTACTACTGAAGAATCTTCTGGTTTATACTGAGCAGTACTTCCTCCACAGGGACAAAAAAGCACAGGACGGGCTGGGTTAGGATAACAGCAAGAACAAACCTGGGACTTTTTCAGTAGGTGGCAGGGCTTCTGCTCCAGCTGTCCTCATCAAACACACCCTGGAGCTCCTGATGGGGCCCTCCCTGCCCCACACACAGAGACTTAATTGCTAATGTCTGGCCTTTAATGAGGGCCTTGATCATTTTCACTATGGTAAATAACTGAGACATTTAAAATGTTTAAGTCATGTTTCCAGAACATAACCCTTGTGGGAAAGGACATGCAGAAACTCGGGAAGGGCACAGCAATGCCACAGAAGATGATGAGGTTGCTGGTCAGGCATCAGTTCTCTCCCAGAGGTCTGGCTGGCGAGCTGGAGACCATGTAAACCTGGGCGTGGGCTCCTCCAGAAAGAGATACGAGATATAATGACTAGCTTATAGGCCCCCTCTCCATACCACTGTTCACTGCCAGGTCATTAATGCAAGCAACGCACTTTTCAATGGGAATGAGAGGCTGTCGTCACTACCTTTTCAAGCTGTGAAATTGGGGGGGTTTAGAGCTTTTTGGGTAGCGAGCTAGATCTTTCTAGGTAATAAGAGTGGACAGTAGGTCACTTTCATAGGAAAAGTGACAAGGCTTTACTGTGGAATCAGTCTGAACTTGAGGAGATGAACATCTCATGCTTCCTCCATGAGTGTGACTCACTAAAATGTAAAGGGAGGAAATCTGTTGGGCTACCGTAAAGGACAGTTTCCACAAACCGGTATCAAAATGCTGGAGAGCACCCAGCTACTTAAAAAAAAAAAAATAAGGTAAAACTTCTTGCATAGGGAATGTACCCTAAAGGTAAAACTCACTGCTTTGAACATTCCTTCTCAAGCAGCACTACAGTTTGTGCATTTCTGTGTCCTTAGTGAACAGGTAAAACAATCTTAAAAGAAAAAGGAAACAGAAATCCGTAAGGCAGAAAAAGGAAATTACATAAATGGAAGGAAAGGGAAGCAGAGAACATCTGAATTTGTGTCCTGGTCTGAGTTATTCAAAAGAGAGACTTTTAATTTGCTCCAAAACATCAAGTGGAAAATAAATATTTTGGTTTGCAAGACTGAAGTTCATTACTTATAGGAAATAAGCAAGAGGCTGAGTAGTCTCTTGAAACCTGATTCCTTTTCTGATGTGGATTTTGCTAGGCAGTTATATACCCCTTAAAGAGGGAGATGTCCTGGCACTTTTATTAAGCTATTTTCTTCTCTACAAAGTACCAGAAAGCACAAACAAGATTTGAATATCAAATAGAAATGAATATCTGTATTTTCAGTCTATGGAAAGTAATACCAGTATACAAATCGGAGAGCAGCTTATTCTAACAGATTACCAGTATAGTCATTTTTATACTTTCAGCAATTTTTGTACTTCTGTACTCAAAGCAATGGCTATAGAGGATTACATCAAAAGTTCAAATGATATTTGAGGGGAATCTGCATTAGTTTACAAACAAGTTAGAGCTGCTCCTAATTTTAGCAATCTGTAACCAGAAAGCCTGGATCAAAGCAGTATTGCCCTTTACTCCTCAGGAGTCAGTCACTGGGAATGCTGGCCTCCTCTGAATGTTTCCATTTGACTGATGCTACCCAGATGTGATAGCAGTAAACTGTGACAGCAATAGAAACTTAGTTTCCACGAAGCAAGGAAGTACTTCCACACTTGCTTGAAAAAAAACCTCCAAAGTTAGTATCATTAATCCCATAATTAAATAAATTCTAAGCCTGTAATTGTTTATTTTCACTATGTTCATGAATTTGAACCTGCAAAGCTTTCTTTACATGAATGGGCTACAGTCACAGGAATGGCCTTTTGAAGTAAGAGAAACTACCTTTACTACTAAGGATTTGCAATAAGAAAAGACAATAAAATGAGTGAGAGCACTAGGCTTTAAACATAGGGTTCTGTTTTCACTGCTAAGTGGGATTAAGAATGTAAACACTCTCTGGATAGGGGAGGGGAGAAAATAAGAAAGGTAAAGAAAATAAGAAAGGTAAAGAAAATAAGGAAGGTAAAGAAACAGTTTATTTTCATTCTTTTTCTTCAGACTGTCATGTGGAATTCACAAGTTTGGAGAGTCATAAAAGCAAATTTTATTATAACAAAGGCTATCTTGTTCATTAACACTGCCTTCCTCCAATGCATAAAACACCCTTATATTCTATTAAAATAGCCTATCCATACAGATAGCCAAGCTGAACAAGGGAATTTACATGATATTCTGAGCTAAATAAATTTGTATCATCATATTCACTCATAGGATTCTTTAAAGGAAGCTTGAGTTGATTATGTTATTAAACATGTGATGAACTCAAATAATATCAAACTTAAATACCAGTGTCCTGCAAGACTGAAGAGTGGCAATAGCAAGCCTATGCTGTAGTATGTCCAGTGGCATTGCTTCCTAATTGTAGGCCTTGTGGTATTCAGTGCTGTATCTATAACAATCTAGAGTTCTGCTAAGTAACCTTTTTTAACCCTTGTACATATCTTTTCCAGTTCTAACAAGATTAATCCTACCAGCAATTTAGTTAGCCTCCATATCAACATCAGTGCCATGGCTCAAGTACAGATCAGAGGGTAAGTATTCAACCAATTCAATTCATAATGATAACTATTTTTTGTATTGAATCTTTCTACATAAAATAATCCCATTTATTGCATCTTTTGACATATTATAATCCCAAATGCCTTATCCACCAACACCTAAGAGTTCCCAAGGAGTCTCACCCCTGCAAGCCTTGCAGGATGGAGCTACTAAGGACTTACCAGGTCATGTAGGGCAGGACTGCCCACACAGACTCCAGTAAACTTATTGAGTATCTGTGCAAATGCAGCACATTATAGAATCCCACATGGTAGTAACACCAGTCAAAGCCAACATTTTATTTGGGCATTCAAATTGTGTATGGATGTTACTAGTACAAAATGCCTGTTCATATGTATAGGTCTGCTTGTGCAACCACTTAGGCCCTTAATTCTGAATACCAAAGCAGAAGGTGCTGCTTCTATGACTGGAGTGATAAAACACATTATGGCAAGGCATATACTAATAGAGAGCAGAGTGAGACCTTTGGAGACAGGATGAATAAGGAATGAGCTATGACAAGAGGTCATAGGATTCTTACATTTCCATCTGAAGCAGGTGCCTGTCCACTGACACAAGGGATACCAAAATTAAACAAGCACAGGATATGATCAAAGATGATTATTTCTGTGTCTATTTTCACATACAGCTTTGTTTCGGAAATCATAAAATGCAATTAGATGATAAGAATCTCAGACTACCCTGTAAAATCTGAAACTGGACTCCTATCGTGGCACCCTAGAGGAAGTCAGCAGGATGTTCTTTTAAAGCAAATAATTGCCCAAAATGCTTTTTGTGTGGGATCTCAGATTTCCTACATCTCCTTTTCTGAAACTCCGGACCTTAACCATTCTCAGCCCTGCTAGGAGAGAACAGGAGGTACATGGCCCAGCTTCACTCCCATGGTCAGGCCACGAGGCCTGGCTGATGCAAGAGGGGTAGATATCTCTTATATGATGCACCTCAAGGGGCTGCCTTAGATGTAAACAAATAAAAATGCATTTCTTTATGCTTTTATGGACTTACAAAAATCTATTTATTGTTATCACTTCTAAGACAATACTTTGACTACCTAATTCCAGCAGAGAGTCCATTGGTTTTGCAGTTCACAGAGATCATGTTTTCTGCTCTAATATTCAGCCTAAATCAGGGAGATTTTTAAAGTATTTTTCATCACATTTTGTAAGTGTTCTCCAGGTTAAGACGACTAACCCTAAGGATAGAGTTAGGTGGAAGAAAGAGGACTGGCACTCAAAGACTGCGTGGATAGATGTTAATGCTTATATTTCTGAAAAGGAGCAGCTGAAAGACAACATGTTTAACAAGAAAAGAAATTATAGAGTATTATTTCATTTTCTGTAGTTAGTGGTGATCTAGGGAAATGAACTGGATAGGAAGAGAGGTTAAAAATATAAAATGAGGGAGAAGGTATAGAGACTGAGGAAGTAAGAATCAAGGCGGGCTGCAGATGTGTGAGAAAATGTTGGGAGCCAGCAACTGCTAGGTGTTGCCATGGGTGGACACCCAGGTTAAGGACTGTCTGGAATTTCAGCGCATCAGTGAAATGGTTATGGATACATACGCCAGACTTCTCAGTAAGGGCTCCTTCCAGTGCTATGGATTCTGGTCTTTTCAGTGAGGTTGCTCATCACTTTCATAGAAAAATCTTACAACCTTTTTGTGTTCTTTGCAAACTTTTTGGAAACTTTTTGCCTCCATCATGTTTTTTCTGTTCCATACTGTGTTCTTTCTAATGAAAATTTCTGTAACAGGTAGATAGGCACCAAAAATGATCAAAACATCCCCAGTTAAAAAGAGCATGCCCACAAGTGGAAAAAGTGGCTTGAATTACTGCCTGCAGTGCTAAGAAACAGGTCATTAAATACAGAGGAATTACTTAATTGGATGACTTCCTTTCCTCTTAAGTCTTTTAGTTTTCTTATTAGCTATCGCATGCATGTACAAAGGAAAATTCCCAAATGCTTTGTTGACAGATTTTGCTAATTACTCAGGATGCTTAAGCATACAGCTCCAAGGGAACTATTTGCTCACAGTTTCCTAGATAAAAATAAAAGAGAGACTGTGTTCATATTTGGACTGGAAAATATGTTGCATTGGTTTCCCTACTGCTCTGCACAGAGTTGCATGAAGTGGGACTGGAATCATTGTACATTTTACTGACGAAAAGTAGGTAGTTATCAAATTGTGCATATGCATGTATGCTTATATACTTGCACAGTGGATCCATGGAAATACTGCCTCTATGAGAAAGGGAGAAATCTTCTTCAATATCCTATTCAAAAGAAATTTAAGATAGCTCCTCAGATAGTTCATTCAAGGAGCAGTTGCTCTGATAACTGAGATTTTATTATTCTGCTTACCTTTTTTTTCTACAAAACTGTAAGTGGTTTATAGTTCTTATTTCACACTGCACTGAAAGAGCACTAGAGGAATGAGGGATTCAGGAAGGAAGTAATTTGGACTGGGAGGATTTGCAGCTGGTAGAATTCTTATTGTATATCCCACATAAGCATTTTCTGTAGAACATAATTCCTTTATCTTATTTTTCATTGTTTTTGTTTGACTAATCATTGTCACCCAAAAGCCTAGCAAAAATCCTCATCTAATAAATCATTCAAATGTTTAAAATATTCTCAATTAAATGCAAAATAAAATAGTCAAAAGAGAGGATTTCTGTTTAATTTGACCTGATTTCACTACTTTCATGTCAAAAGCAGAAGTCCTCAAAATAACTGTAAAATCTGTTAAAATAAATGTTTTTTTATACTTCATGATCATTGTAATTGAATGTCTGCATTTACACTTTGCGCTTTGTAATTCTGTGGGTAAGAAAAACACTGCACAGGGAGTGTCATAGAAAACACTGGGTTTTGAAACCTCATGCTTACTTCTTGTTGTCTATGTACACTTTCTGGTCTGCAGATTTTTGCAGCAGCTTAAGGGTCTCTGTGTCTTGGCTCTTGTAACAACACAGGAAAGTTCCTGTTCTCCAACAGCAATTAATAATTAAAATTCTTATTGGAAACAAGGCCATTTGTGAAATAGAACAAGTTAGGCTAAGTACCTGATCTGAAATGGCTTTTTAATGAATATGTTTCATTTCCTTTATTATATAGTTTGGCTTGTAAATTGTCCTGTGGTGTACTTGTTAGTACAAACTGCTGGCCTTTTGAAGTCTAGGGAAGTATTTAGAGTTAGCAGGGTACTCCAGGATACCCTAAATTTCATGAAGAGTTGTGCTTTAGCTGGATGGTATTAAGTTGTTCTTCTCTGGGATCCCTTGCTGCTTTGAGAAGCTGTATTCTGTAGAAAAGTTTCTATCAGATATTTCATTTAATTATATATGACATTAGAGCTGGAAGCAAGGATGGTTTGTTTCTTTGTGAAGTAATTTAAAATGTCTGCATTTGCAACAAAAACATCCACTCTTCTGTTCTCTTCTTCAAGGGGCAATCTGCAGTGGTGCTTTCTCTGTTTAGACTCAAGGGAAGGTGAATTAACATTGGTGGATAGAAGTCCATCATTTTAGTGAAATGTTACCTTCTGAAAAAAACTCATCAGCAATTCTTTTTTAACAGTTTTCTGTCAGCAAAATTCCAGCTTTGGCAGAACAAGCATTGAAATATTATGGCTTATCTTTAAGCTAAAGATTCTGGAAACCAGCAAACTGAGTGAGAGTTGACCCTTGTAAAGGAAGGGTAATACCATTTTGGCATCAAAAGCTACTTTCAGTATTAGCAGATGACAGATATCTGTGCCAGAACTCACCTACCATGCTAAAACAAATTCTTGGGATCTGATTTCCCAACTTCTCAACAACTGAATAAGGTTAAAGTTGGCATCTGAATGGCATCCCTCCAAGGAACTTCCAGTTCTTTGGGAAATAAAATGCTTGTGATTCAAATAGAAACATTAACAGAAGACTACTTGGTCCTTTCTTGAGGTCAGACAGAGAACGAAAGGAAGAATAAAATAGCAGATGGAAAGAAAGATGTCAGACATGAAGTCGCTGTTTTCTTCATTTATGTTTGATTTACATGTTGCAAGTTGCAACAGTGCTTCAGGGAATGCTTTAGCTGCCACTTTGTTTGCAAAGCAAATGGGAAGCCTGGAGCACTATTTCAGGCTCTAGACCTGAATTAAGTTTCTTGATACACCAATTAATTTCCATTGTGACTTTATGGAAGTCACAGTAGCTCAGTTTCCCACCTGTAAAATGAGGTACACTCCTTTGCAATGTTTTTTAAAGGAATAACAACAGAGGCTATAAGGAATTTATAGTCAGAGCAGTTAAATAAATATCTAAAAATGTATTTCAGGGGAGGAAGATGCATAGCTTTAAAGATCTACAGGTTTTAAATGGAAATGAGAAAATAAATGTATTTATGTGTCATTACTCCAGTTTTGTGGATAATGTATTCAGACACCTTACCAGTGAGAAAGATGTAAATGCCCAAGACTGCATTCCTCTCTCCAAACAGATAGAGTCACTACCTTGTCTGGAAAGGACCATCCATCAGAGGAAGTATGAAACTAAATTCACACCCTCAGTCATCTGTAAAGGCTGGGTAGTACTTTATGGAAGCATTGTATTGTTCACCTCACCTAATTCTAATGAATGTGCCCTTAAGGAGTCAGGTTTCTATAGCGGTCTTAATTTTTTTCTAGAACTAATGCAGCCAATCACTGGCAAAAGTTGCTCTTTTAACCAGTTTTCTGTATTACAGAGTGTCTCACCCCCCAACAATTATTTTGCCGCTTCACAACTGGGAACCCAAAGATGAACCTACAAAAGAAGAAGAACTCGGTCCATTAGTAGAACACATCTATGAGGTAAAAATTATACGTGTTTCCACAGGACCTCATGCTGCTCCCATTGAAATCCTGATGAATTTGGTTTACTGTCTTTATCTGCAACTAAATAAAGTCACAGATACAAATATTCTGACTTCAGCACATGACCCAAATTTAGTTTGGGAATTCACAGCCCCAGTATCTGTTCATGTTAGTGGAGGAGATACTAGTTTATGCTAGGAGTCTGTCTTTGACATTTAAGGGATCTGTAAACATTTTGGATGGTTGATTAAAAACAGTGCTTAAAAGCTCATTACAATCAATGCCAAATATTTTCAGTGATTTGACTGGTTTCTTATTAAAAACTGTGAGTGTTGTGCACAGGAAAAAAATGTTTCCTTTAACATTTAGCTAAGTGAAAAAAGCCTGTAGACATACATGTAACTTGTTACCTCATTGCTCAGAAAATGTTCTGTTGAAAAAAACTCTTAACATTTGAAGTATATATCTTTCTACCTTGTATTTTTGTCATTTTTTACTATGGAAGATTCATCAATTAGAAGAGTTCAGGTTAGAAGAAAGTGCATGGAATAAACTACATGGAATACAGGCCATCTCTGGAATCTGATGGATGACCTTTATTCTAGGGGGTAAAACAGAGTGCTTCACATATGGTTATAATTCACAAACTAGCACTCAAAACATAAGCAACTGAGCTGAATCAGCAGTGTAAGATTACAATTTGCATGACTAATACTAAAGTATAATGAATCAGACTGTAAAATACGAAATATTATTTGTGAATTCCTCATCTTGACACATTTCTCTAAACTGAGAAATCTCTAACAAATCTTCCTGTCTCAAGCATTTGGGCTGTTTGTGGAACTATATATGTGATTTCAAATGTATTAAAATAGTTACGGTGATTAGTTACAGTGATTAAAGAAACTGCTTTCATGGTTTATTGATATCAGCAAAGCATTAAAAAGTCCAAACACCCACCCAAAACCCCTTTAGTAAAGAATATTTAAGATTGAAAGTAGGGGTTTTTTGGTTCTAAATAAAGCTCATAAGTCACAAAAATTGGACACATTTAAAAAAAAGGAGGTTCTCACATCTCTAGAAACTTTGAGTAAAGCTCCATGGTGTTCTGCTTCTTTAGCTCTCATGCCCAGTGCTAACACATATCCAGATTTCCCATGCTCATCAGGTATTTTCAAATGGTAAATTGATATAAGAAAACTATTTTAATAGCCCAGATTTTAAAATGTCTATTATTTCTATCTTTAATCATTTTCCCAGAAAAGAATAATGTCCTAGGGTCTTACTTTAGGAAAACTAGTTCCTTTTTTTTTCTTTTGGGGAATTTTGAACTGAGAAATGTTGAAAATAGTGTTCTTAGCCACAAAAACTAGCTTAAGGTCTGCTGTACGTTCTATTCCTGCACCCTGAAATGTGATTTTTCTGTGTCCTGAAGTTCTAGCTACAATTTTCAAGTATGTTCTGTTAAGGTTTGTTGTATATATTTGTATAGTTACTTTGCTAGTGTGTTTTGTTTTGGTTTTTTTGTACTTTTTTAGGTAATTTCAGCTCTTTCATATGTAGGAAAAAATGGGAAAGGTGATGGATTTCTTGAATACAGACTCAGGCAACAAAGGTTGTTCTCCCAGATTTGCCACTTTGTGACTAATATGAGAGGTCCTTTTCCCCTACCTGCCACAGATTCTTCATCAATACAATGACTTCTTTCCTGAAGTACTTCAAGGCTATGGACACTAAGAATTTAAAAATGTCTAAGTGTTGGTTGCTGTGGGTTTGGTTGTTATTTACTGCCTTGGAAAGTACTGATGGTATTTTTTTGACAGCTGCACAATATAGGACCAAGTGCCATCAACAATACAGTTCTCCAGGTCGGTTGGCCTGTGTCCAGTCGAGAAGAATTTCTTCTTTATATTCTTCATATTCAGACACATGGACCATTGCACTGTCAGACAAGCTCTCCTATTAATACAATGCAAATAAAGGTAAATCAGACCCTTTTATTTCTGTCCTGTATGCATTTTGATTGATTTTTTTCTCCCTACACTTCACTATGGGATGGAGTTTTTGGGGAATTTTTCACAATGACCCTGAGATCATTTTCCTGGGTAAGAAGCAAGATATAGATAGTGTGACAGTTGTGTTGCATGTTATGTGTTTGGTTTCTATACTCTTGTTATCATAAGAAACTTGTAATTTGATTCAATATCACAGCATTCAATACAAGATACTTTTTTAAATGGAAATTTGCAGGGTTTTCCTTGAGGGTCATTTTTAACATGGCTTTGAATAGATGACACAAAATTTTTCAGTTCTTATGGGACCCTGAAAATTCTTGTAGCCTAAGGAGTACAGTAATTCAGAAGGTCATCTGTACAGCAGTGCCTAGCAGATGAACTCCCAAAGGTGACATAAACCTTTGTTATGTTAAGGGGTGCACATAGCTCTTCATCTGAGTCTGATATAACCTAGTTCTGGTTTGTTATCAAAAGGTCTTACATCTGAACCTGTTAGCAGTGGAAAAAATCCTTTATAGCACAATCATGCAAAGTCGTTAAATTGAAAGACATGAACTTCTCCAAACTGTTTATTTAATAGACAGCAGACAGCCACCAGGTATTGTAGCATGAAGTATGGTGTAGGGTGTAACACAATTTTAGTTTTTATGCCAATATAAATAATTTACAGCTAATTTGTATGGTGATTTGTTTTTTTAGGATCATAGGCAGGTTGGAAGAGACCTCAGGAGTACTCTGATCCAATATCCCACTCAAGCAGGATCAGCTGTGAGATCAGACTAGGTTGTTCAGGGCTTTATCCAGTCTGGTCTTTAAAACATCCAAGGACAGAGACTGCAAAACCTCTTTGGGCAAGTTCTGCTGCTTCTTTATTGTCTTTACAGAGAAAAGGTTTTTCAAAAAAAAATGCCCATTGCCTGTCATCATCCCACCATGTACCTCTGTGGAAAACCTGGCTCCATTTTTGTGATAACCTTCTCCCTCCAACAGCTTTAGTCCCACCAAAGCTTTCTCATCTCTGGGCTGAACAAGCACTGGTCCCTCAGCCTCTCCCAGCAGCACAAGTGCTCCATCTCTGAGCATCCCTGAGGGCTCTCCACTGAACTCATTCCAGTATATTGATCTCTGTCTTCTGCTGAGGCTCTAAAAATGGATGTTCTACCTACATGTGGTCTAACAAGTGCTAAGCAAAGGGACTAATCACTTCCTCAATGTACTGCCTCTGCTCCTTTCATACAGCCCGGGGTTCTGCTGGCCCTCACTGCTGACAGGGCACACTGCTGGCTCATGTGCAGCTTAAGCCAGGTCTTCTTCTGCACAACTGCTTCTTAGCCAGTTGGTCCTCAGCATGTTTTGTTGCCAGGGGCTGTTCCCTTGCACCAAGTATAGGATAAGATACATATTTTTGAAATCATATTCTATATTTTACATCATCGTTAAGTTCAACATAGTGTGAGACAGTATAATCTGTTAAATGGGAGTAATTTTAGAAGCCTATGTATTTTTTACCCATCTTAAAGTGTTAATGATTTTAATTTTTCAAAGAACATACTTTGAATATCCTATAAAGTGAAACTGTCAACTGGAATTCTGCATGGAACGTACTCCAGGAATGGAAGTTTTCATGTATTGCCACTTGATAAAAGGATTCATATAGTCTACAATTATTTTATGGCTTAAAAAATATTAACTCATAAAAGTTACAACTTTGTCAGCAACATGACAGGTTTTTGTTTTTTCTACTTGGAAATGATTGTGTAACTATTTTAATCATACCAGCAGAAAGGTAAAAATTCCCCTATCAATTTTTTCATTAGTGTTACTCCTAGGTATTGTTTGCTGTCCAAATTGCTTCCCCTTCCGTGGACATGGTTCTTCTTTTATAGCAGAGATGGAGATACCAGAGTATGGAGGAAACATTAACAAGGGGATGCCTAGTAGCAGCCTCCTCAGTAAAGCATTGATATGCCAATGTCTAAAAGCCTGTTTTAAGATCTATGTTTGTGATGGCAGGTCCCCCCCAAAAGAGCTTGGTTTGGCTCAAAGTCAGAAGATCTAGCAAAACACAGTTCTACATATTATGCCATGAAAAACAAGGTATCCAATTTATTAAGCATAACTGATTCCAGACACTTCTGGAGTAAACAACACTTTTCGAGTTTAGCCAGTAGCCTCTTAAATATCTTGTGGGGAGAGCTGTGTTGCAAATGCTGAATGTGCTATACGTCTTTTGCATACCAGGAGGGGTTTGAGTTCAGTACGGTGGATGAAAGTGGAGACATCTTTCTAGTGAAGGGGATTGCTCATGACCGCAGGAGCTACAAGAAAAATCTTTAGCTTAAAGAGACAGGCCTACAGTATATACTGACAACAATATAGAAAAACTGATGTATACCAAATATGTTATGGCTAGATTTTTGTGTTTCACGCAGGAAGCCAGAAAGGGGTTAGGATTCCACCCTTTTATTTAGTTTCTCTAGAAGAAGAAGAAGGAAATGAGGGATAAGGAACTGAAGATAGAAAATGTTTCCATTTTCTAGCAAGTTTGGAAACAGAGAAATTTTTTATTAATCTTTTCCACCCCATTTCCACCTAGTTTTCCGAAGTGGTGAGGAGCGAGAAGCTGAGCTGCTGCATTTCTATTTGCAAGCCTATCACCGTAGTGCCACTGGTCAGATCAGATTGCAAGTGCATGAAAAGGAGTTCAGCATCCCTCCTCCCTAGCCACTGTGTTCTGTTTTAAGTTTCAATTACGAAGCTGAGATGGGAGCATTACTGTCAGGAGGACAGAGCTCCTGAGTCAAGTAGTGCCACATTTCGTAATGACATTTTTCAGGCAATGTATTTTTTTATTTTTTAATTTTTTTTTTTTAGTTTTTTGAGTTTGCTCTTCCTTCTCCTACTTGATAATGATTACATCAGTTACATAAACAAGACTAAATTCTTGTGAGGCTTGTGTGAAAACTTCCTGTAATAATGAAATAATGGTCCATCTGTCTTAGCAGAATATGGCTTTAGATACACAATCATTATTGCAAGAATTTAAACATCCTTTCCATATTTCAGTTTTTCAAAGCACTGAACAGCATGAATACACAAATCAGGTTTCAAATATGTAATGCTTATCTATTGCTTTAGATGGGAAGAGGATACAGAGACAGCTTCCTTCAGGTTTTGTATAAACAGCAGGATGCCTGGCTCAAATTTCCAAATAAGGCTAAGGCCATTATAGGCCTGGCTCCTCTTGTATTTCAGACCTAGCTCTCTTAGGGTGCTCGGGCATTTCGCCTTTGGAATGACTTAGATTATTCCATTTCAGTTAAAGCAGAATATTCTTCTCCATTGCTGAATTTCTTGTCTTGTAGAAAGGTTTCCTTTGTGCTTTTTTGTTTCTTCCACAAAGATAAACATGTGCACACACGGAAAGACTCTTATTTAGGGCCTTTTCCTTTTCTGTAGCTTATCTTTCTCGGAAGGCAGTGAGGGACATGAAAGTACAACAAAGTTATGAATCTTGCAAAAAGTCTAAAGAGGAGCAAAAGGACTGATCAAAGATTTGGAACAGATTCCCTTGCAGATGGACTCAGTACACTAGGATGCTTCAATCTAGAAAGGAGGTGATTATGCACAAATATGA
>NW_009258383.1:469470-482847 GCF_000687185.1 Egretta garzetta
CGGTGTCCCTGCTGACTGCAGGGGGGTTGGACTCGATGACCTCTAGTGGTCCCTTCCAACCCAAAACATTCTATGATTCTATGAAAGGAAGTGGTGGTTCATGCGACAGGTATTAGATGTCTGGAATTTGTTGCCAAAGGAAGTAGTCAGGGTTAAAAGTTTACATGGTTTTCAGAGGAAACTGGACAAATTCACAAAAGAGAAGTCCAGTGAAGATTAATAAATGAACAAAAATTTAATGCAGATCAGGAAGTCCCTGAGCTAAAGCATTTGGAAGCTGAAAGTTATTAGTGGTGGTTCATGCGACAGGTATTAGATGTCTGGAATTTGTTGCCAAAGGAAGTAGTCAGGGTTAAAAGTTTACATGGTTTTCAGAGGAAACTGGACAAATTCACAAAAGAGAAGTCCAGTGAAGATTAATAAATGAACAAAAATTTAATGCAGATCAGGAAGTCCCTGAGCTAAAGCATTTGGAAGCTGAAAGTTATTAGGAGAGAGCATTGCATATGCATGCCCTGCTCTTACTCTTCCTTCCACATCTGCTTAAAAGCAGTGTTGATGAGAAGAGGGCTCAGCTAGATGGACCTTTGGCCTGAGCCAGTATGCCTGATGAGCTGCGGGTTTTTTTTCACAGACTGTGGGCAGAAAGTAGCTTAAGTGCCTATAAATACCAGAGGTATAGCAGTGGTTTCCAAGTACGGTAGATGATACGGGGTGACATACATGGCACTTTCTCTGTAGCTCAGCATTGTAGTACCCTGAGTGAGGTATCTGTTGGTAAAGCAGCGAAATAGCAGCTAAAAGCCACCACATGGGTAAGGTACATCCACTAATATGACTGGCAGGGGCTAAGCTCCTCCAGAAGCAGTGTCTCCTCATGCTGCAGAGCCATTATTACTGTGTGTAAGTCTTGGTATGGAGACAAAATAATACCATCCAATGCATTGCTCTTGAAAGGTCCCTGACACCTCTTGTGTAAAAGCTTTTACACAAAGTCCTCTTCCAGAACATTTCTGGTGGAGTTGCACGTTGCAGCAGAGGGTATTGCCTGGCTAGAAAAAGAGGAAAGCTAACCCGGGTTTTGAAATGAAAAGTGAAGAACTGGAGAGATCTGGAAATCGCTCAAGGTGATAAGGCTTGGGAGAAGAAAGCAGTACAGTTTTTCCTGGTGGGGAAACTGAGACTGTCCACTGTAGTTAAAGGGAAGGAGAGAAAACCCATTTAAAATAAGGTATGGTGTGCTAAATATGTGGCATGTAAAATAGCTACAGAGACAGAGTTGTACAATTCCGTGCTACTGACTCAAGAAGGATAAAATAATATCTTTAACCTGAACATCTAGGCCACCGGAGAAATTCAGCTTTTAAATGGTTGCAGGAGACTTGTATGTTTTCTCTTAATCACAGAGGGCTGTTTTCAAAACTTTGCTGTAATAATTCACTACTGAAGATGCTAACACTCTAGGATCTATGAAAAAAATCAGTAAATATAAAAATCATCTAGTATTCAAATGGATCTACATATGTATCAGTTGTGATCATATATTGCAGGCTTCTTCAAAGGCATGTCATTGTATTGTGGTTCTCTTAATTTGTCATCATTTAAGAAGCCTATATACACTGGTGAAAGAATCCTGGAAAGAGAACTCCCACGTGTTATCAGATTGAGAAGGAGAGATTTACTAGCTATTTAACTGTTCCCTTATTGCAAAAAGACAATGTTAACCTAGTTAAGCAACAGAAGAAAAAAAAGATTCTTATTTTTGTTTAAGGAGTTTTCATCAGTTAATAAATTATAGTATCTTTCACTTTGTAGATGCTTTTGACTGAAGATCTCAGACAATGTCAAAATAGTTCCTTCTTCAGCCTCATAATTTTAATCAGATGAATGGTACAAATTTTCCGAATCTCATACTACACAGCATTAGCGTGTGCAAGGTTTTGTGTGTTTATAGCTATTCTCTTACCTTTAGTGCTACAACGTTTCTTACAATTACAAACATTTTCTTTAGGAATTTGTTTAAGATATTTTGTGTTCAGAGGTTAAAGGAACTGACAAGATGGATCTGATGTAGCTTTTTATAATCTGAGGCCCTTAAAGAATAGTCTTGTCTGTGTTTAGGTGAGTTCCTGTTGAGATCTTGTTACAAACTTCCACATACATTTTATTTTGCAAATAACTTTTAACGTGCATAAACTGTTGCGTTATACAAAGTTGGGAAGTTACCAAAAGAAATCTGTAACAAATAATGATCAAAAGTCGTGTTGCTAGAATTAAGATTTTCTTTTTTTTTTTCTTTTACTTTCTAAAGCTGGTAAAGTCATTATATTTCAATAGGCAGATTCTGATCTGAACTAATGACCAGATTTTCGTGCAGCAACTTTGAATTTATCCTGTTACAGAGATCAGAATCTGGCCCCAAGAGTCCAACAAAATTAAGTAGAGCAATGAAATTGACACCAGTAAAAAGAGGGAAAAAAAATGATCTACTGTAATTCCTATAACTGGGCAATATCTTCCTGTGTTATTACTAATCATGCTCCTAGTTGAAGACGATATAGTCTCATGGCTGTGCTGTTAAATTTAAAAAACAGTGTTAATTCAAAATTCAAGACCTCTGAGAAGGGAACAAACCTGTTAGAATCATTGTATGAGTATGTCATTACCATTCACATTACCATCACCATTCATTTTTTCTCTTTGCAGTTTGCTGTTCCACAAGACACTCCTGAACTTGCTGCTTTTTTATATAACTCCACAATTTCTCATTACATCAGGAAAAGGGATGTGACAGTGGCAGAACCTCACAGGAAAAACTCAGCAAAAATATTGGTGAGCTATCTGAAAACTATGAACTGGGACTATGCATGCAATATAAGTGGCTGATGGTTTGATTGCCATTTATTTGCAGAATTTTAAATACTGTCCTAAGTGATTTTTAACCTTTCAGTTTAAAAGTTTATTACATAACACCATGCCACAGGTTAGCAATTTTGTTTGCCATATTTTTGCATTAAAGATCATGCATACCAAATTCCTGGCTGTCTTATTCCTGGATGTTTGCAGACAAACCTTTGTGGTCATGCAATAGCACGCTTATGACAGGGAATTTCAGCACAGATTGAAGGAACGGACCCATCTTCCATGAATTATATTTCAGATTCTGACTTTTGAAATTTAGGTGTCTTCTCATTAACCTGACTCCTAGCATTCTGGCTCTTTCTTAAAGAGTAGCTCAAACTTAAAATGAACATTTTCATATAAAGTAACAGTTCTGACATACAAATACTTTGGAGCATATTTATTCCTCACAGTAAGTACTTATATACACATGCAAAGGTAAGACTCTTTCCCTTTACAATACCACAAGCAAGGCAAATCGGACAGGTCACTGCATTTTTAACATTCCAGACAATGCTGGAGCAAGAGCAAAGATCTCTCTCCCAGGAAAATAGTTCTGATTAGTCAGTCTGGTGCTGGAATATTTGGACTTGGCTGTATTTTCAGAAGATCAGGGAGTTTTCCATTCCTGCATTCAATGTCCCATCCTTAGCATACTTCACCATTGCAGGTATCAGCTCCCCTTGCCTAGAGGGACAAGGTGACCTTGAGGTCAGTTGTGGGATTCATGCGGTCAATGCTTTCCATTTATTTTATGAACCTCGGGCAAAGTTTCCTTCATGCTGTCCAGTCTCTTATTAAGCTGTTTACTGCAAGCTCATGTTTGAATTCCTTGACATCACTAGAATTCGGTAGGAAGAAAAGAACCTTGCAGACCTAAGTATTCTGGAGTAACAGAATAATTATGCTGCTTCTGAAAGTTAATTTGCCAGTTTTTGTAACAGGAAGAAGATAGAATCTGAAAGTAATGAATACCGTAATGTTATTAAGAACAAAATCACAGATGAACCCGTTTTAAACAATAACCATTGTTGATTCCTACGTAATTCTTTCATCAACCTAATACCCTGGGAAGAATCTGATTCCACTGGGGCAGAAGGAAAAATGCCTGGGCTGTCGAAGACTTATCAGTCAGTACCACAGAACACTTAATCACTAGATTAAGTAATACCTTAATTATCAGATATCTTTCTCAGTGATTAGACTCGTATGCTGCAAACATAGAAATTACTGCAGCAACAGAAAGTGGTTAACAAAGCTCTTAAGTATGTACTGTGTCTGCATCTTAAAATAGGAAGCAGAGATTTTTCAGCTGCTTGATGTAGACAGTGCTTAGGTGAGTACTTAGTAATACAAAATTGGCTCTGTGATGAACAGTCTTTAGTGCAATATGCTTTTGATATGCACAAATTAGGATAGGATTTGGTAGAATGCTTACCACTGGATGTATAGCAGGACTTTTTCAGGATAGGCATGGAAAAGCAATATGTCATTTGTTCATTTAGAAAGGTGTCCCAGTTCTATATGCCTATGGCATTGCATACTACAGAACCAGAAAAAACTACTTTTTTTAACACGTTTGAAGTAGACATGGAAAGTGAATGTTGCTCCAGAAAATGACTGATTAGCCAAAGGTAATTCTTTGTTAAAATTTGTATTTTTTTTGTCAGAAATTTCATTTTCATCAAAGCATTTTCACAGAGAGCAAAAATGTTCGGAGAACCTCTTATTCTATTTATACTGCTTATTAAACATTTTGTTTCTCTTCCATTAGTTCTAATGTTACAGTGTTCTGAAAATCACTACAGGCTAAATGCATTACTAAGAAAAATAGAAATATGTGTTCAGGTCCTAAAATGTCAGCCAAAAGTAGACTTTTTTGCATACTAACGATTTATTTTGTTAATATTTGGTTTTGGCCATTATGATTAATGAAAACAGCTCTCCTCCCCTTCCTGCAAGATAAATAAATCTGGTTGGAGGATGTTTAAATATGAAAAGCCAAATAAACAGATACTTTGAAATATTAATTTTAAAAAAGGTTTGTAGTTGCATGTTCCAGGGTTTACCGTTTAATTTTTAGGCAGATTTAGAAAACAGTGATTAAGCATACAGCTTTTATTTAACTTGTAATAAGATAGAGATTTGTGAGGAAAGCTGTAAAGGTAGAGGATTCCTTAAGGGTGTTTTCAGATCTGTTACATATATCATCATCTCATTTTCTGAAGTATGGGCTTTGGTAGTGCAGCCATTCTCACTCTCCTGAGAGAATGTACTTGTGAAAATTTAGCTTTGCTTTTGGGGTCACAAGACTTGTCACGAGTGTCAATAAAGCATCTGTAAGGGAAGGATTCTCTGCTTTGTTATAAAAATATGAACTAATTAAAACCTCAGCCTTCCTCCTGAATCAAACCAAACCTTTCAGGTAAAACCCATTTGTATACATATAAACCTATAAGTTTATTTACACACACTTTTAATCATTTTTCTAAGACATCTTTCTTCCCTTCTACACCCGAACCAACCACGTCATTTCTGTGGCTACCCCATGCGACTCTATTCATTCCCTTCAGTGGCTTCCAGCCAGCTTTTAACCTTTTTTGTGACATTATTCTGGCAGACTTTGACAGGAGTATATAGCTTTGTGTTGCATTGCTTGGCTTTTGTCTTCAACCCTGTGCGTGAGCCAGAATCACTGCTCATCAGGAACATTTAATGGACAATAATTTTCAAGTAGATCAACTAATGAATCTCAGCAAATGTTCTGGCTGCTATAATGTAAATATCAGTAAGAAAACCAGGAGAATTAGAAGAGGGGAAAGATTTAGGAACATAAATAAAGACTTCAGGCATAGAGAACAGAAAAAAACTGTGTTGAAATCACAAAATGACTGATAGATAAAGACAAAGCACATGCATCAAAAGATTGATAAGTACCTGAACATTTTAAGAGTTCTTCAGACTAGATATTGTTGAAAATTATTACTTTTATTTTCATTTCTACAGGTAGGTGGTTGTATTCACTGGTGGTGAAAAGAGAATTTCCCCCTTGGTTTATAGTTCTCACAGTGACTCATGGGGTATCTCATGGATATTAGATGAAATTACTGATTTCAGACTACTTAACTCTTTAAGGGAAAGTTGATTTGTTTTCCTAATTTATAGTATTTGGAAGTGATTATATATATTTTTAAAGCATAGGTATGACTTCCCTTTATTTTTTACACAGAACTGCACAAATGTGAAGTGTATCCTAATTTCCTGCACTGTGGGACAACTGGAAAGAGGGAAGAGTGCAGCACTAAAAATCAGATCCCGGCTGTGGGCCCAAACATTCCTGGAGGTAATGCACACAAAAATCTCTGCATCTTTTATTTGATCAGATATTTAATAATACAAATGATGAGATTAAATAGGCCAAATGCAAATCCTTTTTGTTATCACTTTCTTTGAAGATGACATCTCAGTGTTTCCTGTTCAGGTCACATGCATGCTGCTTGCTTTTCTTTTTCTCACTATTACTCCCTCTCAAATTCATGTCCTGAATCTTACCTGCAAATTCCAACATTATTTTTAAACACGTTTCCTGGTTTTGTTTCTGCTTTCCTGGACTGGCCCAAATCTCTTATATCTCCATGATACTCTGCATTCATCACATCTTTCCCAATGAAAGGTTTTTCTTGGAGTCAAACAGTAGGTGGTGTACACTGTGTCCAGCTTAAAAATTCATTGTTATTAATTCTCGTTAACCTAGGGAAGAGTAATAAGTATCAAGCTCATATGACATACAACACTCATGTAGTGACAATCTGTGTCTTACCACTAAAAAGAACGGACAGTGCAGACCACAGAAAAAAAATACTTTCTCTTTGCAAATTCTTTCATTTCCAACTTCATCTGCTCTCAGAATTGTATTTGCACTGCATAAGGCAGAGGGATTGCACTGAGAGCTGTTACCTCATGCCTGGCCATGTGTCTGTAGTGCTACTTGGTTGTCATATCTTTAACACTGGAGAGTACATTGAGAAATTTAAAATTCAGTTTGCTATTACTATGAAATAACTGCAGATCCTATCTGGATCAAACTAATTGGTTATCACCTTCCTTCTTCAAGGAATTTAGAATTCCCCAGTCTTTCTACCTGGAATGCAAGAAGCTTCCTGTTTCCCATAGCTGTGGGAGAAGAATGATTTATCCCCACAATACCTCTTGCCCTACCAAGAGAAGAATTGAGGATCTTCAATTTGCAACAGGAGCTTTAAATTGAGCTCATCACGCCTTTTAAGTTAATTTCTCCCTTTCCTCAAATGTGAAAGAAGATAAAATAAATTCTTCCTTACTTAACTTGCTTTCCTCCAGAAAGAGAGTAGACGGGACAGTATTTACAGAAAGTTTAATGCCAGCTCAAAGGCTAACCGTGATGGCTCCAAATCCACAATGGGTGCATACTTTGGAGGCCATGGGTCTCTCTTCGTGTACTGGACTATGGCAGTGGTTACCAAAAGGATGACTTGAAAGGTCCTTTCTGCCTATCTGTCAGGACTTAAGGTCACATTCTGTGTTTCTTCTGCAATAGCTGTTAGCACCATTATGAACAGAGCATAGAACTATCTGGCCTTGCTTGAGAGAAAGTGATTGCTGTCTACCTCAGTAACAAAGGACATCCTTTCAGATACTAGGTGAATTAATTCCTGATTTGTCTGTACCTTTTCTTTCTATTAACAACAAATGCCAAGAAACTTTCTTACCTTCTTTTCAGTTCCCTTAACACAAATGCAATGCTTTTAAAAGGAGGCATATTTAGCAAATGTGTTTGAAAGGCTAGATTGGAGGTACTTCATTTAGGTTTGCTCAGTGAGTCATCTGCTAGGGGAAAGGGCAGCCCCTGGTTCAAATTTAAGCCCAAAAGCTTGACAGGTTGGATGTCCCTCTGTCCTTCCAAATCTGGTTAACTGGGGTGGACATCTTCTGGTGTAAGCTTTTGCAAAGATCTTACAAAATTTTGCACAGAAAATATCAGCATGTAAACAGCTCTCACTCACAGGAAAAACATATATATTGGAAAATACGATCAGAATTTTATTCCAATTTTTTCTAATTCCAGTAAGAGACCGTTTGACCTTCACATACTGGCTAGGTCCTGTTAAGTTCAGTTAAGTACTTAACCGCACTAGTTCACTGTTCCTGATACATAGAGACAGGCAGAGAGGCAGAGATATTATCCTTGGCTGGAACAATCTGTGATAATTTTGACCACTGCAGTGTCCAAGCAATATCACAGTGAACCTTCCCCATCTTCTTCACCAAGCAAAAGACAAAGCTTAGCTCCCTTAGCTGGGAACTGGACCTGACATATTCCAAATCCAGTCAAGTCTTTCTGTTCATCATTCTGCTAGTGAAATCTAGTTAACTCTGTAAGGGTCAAAAACAAGGTCTTGTGAAAAAACAAACACATAAATGAAACCCCTTGCACAGATCCTTAGATGCCAATTCTCTAGGCTATTTACAGCTATTTCAGTGGGAATTAGCCTCATAAAAGTTTTTCTAAGTCCAGTTTAGTATGCAACGAGAAATAACTATAAGAGATTAAAGCTAAACCATTTTATTGAGAAACAGGGAGTGTTTCTCTGAGTTTTTGGTTGTGACAGAGGATGTGTAACAGTTGGAACAAACTGGCTACAGATGATGGTGAGATCTCCTTTTCTTAGTGTCTCTTAATAAAGACGGAATCTTTTTCTAGAATATAAGCTTAGTTAGCCTGACTTAAGTTCAGAAGAAGGATGACTGTATGAAATTCAGTGACACATTTGATGCAGGAGCAGTGGGACTCATCTTACCTAATTTTAGTCATCTGAGAGTTAGATGCCAAAGCTGGTTGCCTAACTCTGTAGCCAGTGGCAAGACAGACAGGTATTTTCAGAGGATGCTTTATCCAGCTTATTTGAAACACCCTTCTCTGCCTTTCTTCTGATCTGGATGGTGGAGAAGGGTTACAGCTGTGCCATGGGACACAGGTATGTGCAAACACACCAGGCAATGCCAGTGCTGCCATCCCTTTAGCACCTCCTTGCTCCTTAGTAAATCCTGCTTGCTGTTCCTGTACCTCCCTTCACTCAGTGAGCTCAAGGCAGAGGTGGAACCTTACACCAACCTGTGGGCAGGGGCAGGGGCAGGAGTAGGGGTAAGGGTAAGGATGAGCCACCCTGTAGGCTCCCTGGGGGCAGAGACTTCATGGCAAACATTCCTACAAATACATCTTTTGCTTACTGCACTGTCCTTACACACCCTTGCTGTCAAATGAGGCTTTTAATGGGCTGTAATAATTTTACCTTTTATCTGTATCCTTAGGAAGCTTTTCTGTTTCCTTCAGATAGTAACTTACAAGCCTTGTAAAGGCTCAGAAAACTTCACTTAAACCAACAACATTTTTTTCTAAGTATAAAATGGTGGTCCCCAGAGAACTGTTGCTTTCTCCCATTTATGTCTAAGAAGCTGCCAGAATAACATGACCCCTGCTTCACATGCACACTTCTATATTGAGAAGAGAGAGAGTGCAAATAGTGTGATGGGATCTGGTTGCCTTCCTCCCACGTGCCTCAAAACAGTTCCTTTTTCACAGACCCTTTTAAAATTAACAGTTATACAGCCATCACCATAAAAGACTGTAGAGCATAATTAGTTTCCTAAAAAGGGCATAGTCTGCTCCTAGTAAGCCTGTAAACTTCTAGTTCCTAAGGTTATTCCAGAAGTAAATTAAAGTATACCTAAAAAACAATTGCTGTTAGCTGGGCTGAAATCTGCAGATTGAAACTGAAAATTAAAATACAGTCAAAATAATCAAGATGTGGTGATTCTGAACCAGAAAGGACTCTTCAAGGGCCAGACTGAACCCCACAATCATGTTTTTGTAAAGAAACTTAGAGGAAAAGTTGCTGTCTCTACAGCAACACCCCAAACTCTTTTGCACATGCAATTCATGTACAAAATGTTCATATGCCAAAGAAAACAGGGTAATGGTGACATAAACATTCCTCAACTGTGTTGTAATCTAAATTACTATATGATGATCTGCAGGAGAAATTGTGCTCATTAAAGCTGAGAACACAGTCATTATGTATGCATATGCCAATGCAAACCTGATAAGAATTTGATTGAAAGCGATTGATTAATGCTAGAATGAAATAATTCATGTTTCTCATTGAAGTCATATGGACCAGACTGTATATTTTGTTGCCACAAAAGATCAGTCGTATTGAGTGACTCCTTCCTATTCCACTTAGTTTAACTGACAACACTGACCCCTTTGCCTCTTGACAGTTGTAATCTGTCACCTTAAAACCCAAGCTCCCATAACAAATAACAGTTAAATGACATGCAATGATTAGACATGTTTGAGTAAATAAAGAAGCCCAAATTTCCCAGCCAGCCAACAAGGATAGAGACAGACATTGTGCAAAGGCCAAGAAGAATCACGGACTTTTTTGGATTAACTTCAAAGCCTGGCTGTAAATATGAGCCCTCTAGTAAAGCTGACTTTCGGATTCAGACTTGCTGATCGAGCAAATAATAGCCTGATTCATGCAAAAGAGAAACAACCTTCCATGGTTATGTTATGTTGTGTTCTGTTAGGGCTCTATTACGTCCCCATTTGTCTAATCGTGGTATTTCCAAGTCATGAGAGGGAGATACAAGGGTACCTTGCCCAGCGTTCTTTGAACTCTGATGGGTACTTTTTTAACATAAGACTCAGGAGTTGGCTAGTAAAAAATCTGTTTTGAAAATGCATTTCTAAATGATGAATCTATACCATCTGCCTGATTTGCCACATCCTTCCAGGCTCCAAAGCTCTTTGGACACTTACAGCGCTGTGGGAAGTGGAACTCAGCTGATTCTTGACTACTCTTTCAGCCTGTATTACAAGTTCCTCACAATGATAAAAATCTCATTCTGGGAGCACTTGGGGAGGCAGTAATGTAAAAAAACCACAGAAGGTGTGCAAGGTTCCCAAGAGGTTTGAAGTTTATTTTATTTTCTTTTAATTATATTGAATATAATTATATTGTTTGTCCTTGACTTTTAGACAGTTCCAGATATTTGAATTTGGCACCCCTGACTGCATAAACTTTAATAGCTAGAAGGAAGAAAAATATAGTTTAAATCTGAGAAAGCTGAAAAGCAACAGAAACATAGCAGACACAGGGTAATCGGGTGCTCCCTTAGTATACAAAGCCATGTTTTGGCTTCTCTGTTAAATACTTGTTATTTCAGTGTTTCTGAACATGTGCTGCTCCTGTTTCTTTTTGATGCCTAAATATGGAAGTATATGCTTGACATAAAAAAGGTGATGAGTGCTGCGACACCCACATCTTAAGTGCCTGGCCGCAGACTGGAATCCAAAACCTGAAACTAGATACCTAGGCGCTCTATACAGCATGCGAAGACGATGAGGTACCTCGGACAAATTGACTTCACTAACCATCAGGGTGGTGCATGAGGGCTATCCCCCATGCAGGGATAGGAAGGCACCCAAACCAGGATTAAATGAGAATATTTCTACCCTCTCAGAAGGCAGAATCCAAAAATGACTCAGGAGGTACCTACAGCATTAGTTGAAAGACTTAAGGAGGACTTTATTTGTTCAATATTCAGTGGCAGAAGCTAGAGCTGGCAGTGTAGTGACTAGAGAATTCATGACTGGAAGGTGTGAATTCAATTCCATCCTCAGCCTGACAAACCATACATCCCTGCTTTATAAAATGATGCGGTTCCCTTCTGCTGAAGCTGCACCTCTACAAAGGCATAAAATGAAATCAAGAGGTCTGCAAGGGTATAGAAAATGAGAAAGAGCCTGATGTAATACCTTGTTATTTCGGTCCATCAGCCAGAAGTCCTCCCTGTCCTCTTATCTCCCTTTGCCTTCATTGCCTGGCACCTGGAGCTATCATCACTGTTAGAGTGCATGCTCTAATTGTACTTCCTTGATGAGAAATTTTGTTGATAATCTCCGTATTTTACTACTGGTGAACTCAGAGACTCTTCTTAGTGTGGTAGAAATCATCTAGGCCAAGTCCCTTTGGGGACTAGGATTCAGTTTAGCTGAACAAAGGCCATGTGAGGCAGAATGCAGACAGCCAGTGTAGTGGGGCCACACAGATTGTCCTCTGTGCAGTACCCGTGTGTTTGCAGAGAAGTCGGAAGAGAGGTGAACTGGTGGAGATGGTCCAAGACAGGTGAGAGATCTAGCTCTTGTATAGGCTCCTTTATTGAACCACTTTTCTCCCTCTCCTCTTTACTATGGGAGCAATTATTCCATCTGCAAATGGGATATGACCCCAAGGAACAAAAGTTTCTATCCTCATCACAGAACTTCTTTCTGTGCCCAGTGGAAAACATCTGTCAAGGGAAGCTTGCTTAGTGTTTTCAAAGCATAAATCTGCAGCCAGGCTAAATTCTCTGTGTATGGATGGAAGTGGGGAAGCACCAGAAAAATTAGTGAGAGATCGATCTTGGTCTCTCACTAATTGCCATATGTAAGCCATATATGGAAGTTTAAGTAGATTATTTTTATTCAGACTGAGAATTAAAAGCCCTAAATTTGATGCACTGCCCTTCAAGCCACATATAGTAACAAAAAGAGGAAGTCATCAAAGAAATTTGCCTTTACGTCAAACAACTGTTGTTATTTGAAAAAACCAAAATAAGTAAAAAAGAAAACTGTGTGTGGCCAAAAATACTGTATTATGCGGGATTTGATTGTTTATGTGAAATGAAGGGTAGAAAGAAAGAGACCTTGGCACTGGGCTGAACTAGCTGGAGGTTTTCTGGGTGTGGGCTAGTTTTGTTATCATTGTTATTTAAAATTATGCCAAAACGTTAACAAGAGCAGAACATGAGACTCTTGCTACATGTGCTAAAGTGCAGGTCATGTTAGGTATATGAAGGAATAAAGATCTTAAATATATAACCATTAAAAAATGTATATTAAAGTGTTCTGAAATTGCAACAAAATATCTCCCTCTATTATAATTTAAAAGAGTCTGTTTAAATGAGTGTAACGGATATAATATGAAGTGTAAGAGGTTAATGATAGAGATGAGGATGTGCTGATTTTCAGATGAGTTGTATTGTCTTTGGTCACAGATACACTTGGGTGGACATATTGTTACAAATAGCACAAGTACTTTTTGACCATGCGCAGAGTCATACACACATTTTTTTAACAAATTAATACAAGAACAAACAGTTGTATGACCTCTACTCTCAGATTTATGTAAGCTACTCTATTTATTGGCAGTAGTTCAGGTTTTTGGAGGCATGGGTCAAAGAAAGCAAGCTAATTCCCAAAGCATATATTTAAAAGGTAGCACCGTATTGTTTACCCTTTTGTCTCTGAAATGTGCCAGACTCCAGCAGACACGAAGGGAAACAAGTTTTAATCAAGCAGGGCCAATATTGTTATAACAGCACTGAACTCTA
>NW_009258383.1:482877-502645 GCF_000687185.1 Egretta garzetta
ATGCCCTTCAGTTAGGGTGACTTCACTGGGCTACATCTAACCCAGAAAAAGGTATTTCAGAGAAGTTGAACAATGCTCTATAGAGGCAGCGGAACAGTCTCTGGGGAGTCTCTCCAGTAGCTAAACTCTTCCAACCTGCAGAATAACAATGACCCATCCGACTTCTTTAAACTGCTAAAAGTTTTGTTCCTCCTACCCTCAGTCTAGCTCCCTGTGGGCCAGATTTGTTCCCGCATTTTAGTCTGCTGTCTGACTAAGAGGCCTCTGCATGCCTTAAAGACGCTTTGGGGAGAATTCAGGTCTTTGCCTGAGCTTTCTGCAGAAACCACCAGCATTCCACTGGAGCCTGGAGAACTCTCCTTCAAATTGTCCAAGATTTTCCAGCACTTCCCACATTATTTCTGTTTGTCTCAGTTGTACTTAGGGAAACACTGCATTGAATATTTATTGGGAAGACTTTCCTTCATTTCTGGATGCTTCTGTGTCTCGCGACTGTTAAAGAAAACAAAGGCTTCAGTTCAAAAATCTATTTGTAAAACAAAAGTGTGGAGAGAGAGAAGCCTTAATAAATATGCCAGCAGGGATCTACCACCCAAGCAACACAGGGGATGGCCATGTTTTGCCTGCTTACCAGAATATTGGCAAACTACTGTCTCAGCAAAGTACAGAAACACAGGGTCTGCTGCTTCTACCACAAGAGGAACCTCAGAAGGCCAATGTAGCTAGGGCTGGGCACCCTACTGTTGGTCATTAGGCACTGACATTCACAAATACCAAATTCCTTCTTCCCCTTCCTCTGAGCCATAATGAAGTCCTCAGCTTGAATTGCAAACCACAGGTCCTGCTGCTTCCAGTAAACACTGAATATTTAAACATATGCTATTTAAAAAATTATACGGTAGAGAAATGCTGTTTCTCACAAATGACTTGAGAATTAGAAGCAAGGCTGTAGGAGAGACAGCTGCCTGTATCTCTAAAGTGTTGTACAAGTAAAAATCCTGTTTGCAACTGGTGCTGACCTCAGCCATTATTTTAAAGCCCTTTGCCACAAACACATAATTCTGTGAATGCAGGAAAATACTCCCTAGTCTTTTACATTCTCCATTCCTGTAAAGTGATGGAGATGTGCAGCAGTTCCAGGAGCCTAATGAAGGGTCAAGGAGAGTTGATAGGTGTGGGCACAACCCAAGGTTATTAACCCCAGCCAAGCATTAATCCATGGGAAGTGCCCTCCCCTGATGTTCTTATTGCTGATATAAGCTGAAAATGAAATAAACCATGTATAGTAGGTGAAAGGATTTATTTTTCCATGAGTGCTGTGTTTCCTTTATATGATGTTTCAAGAGAGTTAATGCCTTTACTGTACCTTAGCCAATCAGGCTGTGTGTCTGATGTTTACTTCTTTAATAATATAACATACTCTGCCCTCTCCATTACAGGTTACTTTTATAAATCATATAAATCATATCCAGAATCCAACTTGATATGAATTGCTTAGAATTGAAAACATAAGGCTTTTTTCAGGCTTTTTTTCTGAATGCAAATCATTACACAACTACAGAAACATGCTGGGACTTTGTGTGAGAAGTCTGTCTAGTGCTGTAGAATAAAAGATGAAGAATGGCTTGAGTCTGAAAATGGAAAATAATTAGTGTGATAAGGAAAAATAATTTTTCTGAAGACCATATCATAGGTGTTTAGCACAATGAAAGTGTATAAAAAATACTTATTTGGCAAGTCTAATATTACATTGGTCTAATTTTTCATTTCAAACACCATTAACAGAAAAGGTAGTTCCCTTTCATTAGATGCCATCTGTGTTAAGGAGCTGATTTGACTATCCCTGTGTAGTCACAAGAGGCAGTTTTCTTCATATTGATCATTTCTAATATAAGCCCCAAGGAGAGGTTAAATGTTCTGATAATAAACATTCAGCTGCTGTCAATATTTTAAAAGAACAAAATTACAGCGTAGCCAAATGAGTTCCAGAAGGCAATAAATGTGCTGGCTTCATGTCACCAGTACACACACACATATTTGAAGAGAAAACTAGTTGTTTAAAAAGAAGACAGAATGGGCAAGGCAAATACCAGAACTACAACCCTGGATCCCAGGAGAGCAGGCTTCAGCCTTTCCAGGGATCTGCTTGGAAGAACTCCATGGGAGATGATCCTGGAGAAAAGAGGGGCGCAGAAGAACTTGTTGATTCTCCAGAATCACCTTCTTTAAGCTCAAGAACAGTCCATCCATGCAGGAAGTCAAGCAAAGGTGGCAGGAGACCTGCATGGATGAACAAGTTTCTCCTGGTAAAACTCAAACATAGACAGGAAATATAAAAGAGGCAGAAGCAGAGTCTGCTGACCCAGGGCAGGGACTGGGTGAAAGCAAATGTTACACATATCTTCAGGAAGGAGGATCCAGAGAACTACAAGCCAGTCAGCCTCATTTCAATCCCAGGGAAGGTGCTGAAGAAAAAAAATCTGGAAGCCATTTGCAGACATCTGAAGGGCAAGAAGGTGATTGAGAGTTGTCACTCTGGATTTCCAAAGGGTAAATCACGCTTGAACAACCCGATAGCCTTCTATGATGAGATAAAAGAGGATGATCTTGATGGACAAAGGGAGATTAGTCATTGGTTTTTATCTTGACTTTAGCAAGGTTTTTGACACTGTCAAAATGAATGAAGATAGGTGGACAGAGAGGTGGATTCAAAAGCACTGACTGAACCGCCAGGCTTAAAGTGTTGTGATCAGCAGCATGAAGTCTGTCACTAATGGTGAACCCCAATGGTCAATACTGGGGCCAGTACTGTTTAACATTATTCATGATGACTTGGATAAGGGGACAGAGTACACTCTCATCAAGTTTGCAGATGACAGAAAAGTGGAAGGAGTGGTTGATACACCAGATGGTTGCACTGCCATTCAGAAGGACCTCAACAGGCTGGAGAAGTGGGTTGGCAGGAATGTCATGAAGTGTGACATACAGAAATGTAAAGTTGTGTACCACAGGAGGAATAACCCTATGTGCCAGTACAGGCTGGGGGCCAACAAGCTGGAAGGCAGTGTTCTAGCAAAGAATCTGGGGGTCCTGGTGGACACCAAGTTGAACACGAGCCCATTGTGTGTGCCCTCACAGCAAAGAAAGCCAACAACCTCTTGGGCTGCATTAGGAAAAGCATTGCCAGCAGGTCAAAGGAGGTGACTCTTCCCCTCCACTCAGTACTGGTGAGACAGATCTGGAGTGCTGGGTCCAGTCCAGGTCTCCCTGGGACAAGTGAGACACAGACATACTGGAGCAAGTCCTACCAAGGACCATAATGATGATTAAGGGGTTTGAGTATCTGATATACAAGGAGAGGCTGGGAGAGCTGGCACTGTTCAGTCTGGAGAAGAGAAGGCTCAGGAAGGATCTTACCAGTGTGTATAAACATCTGATAGGAGGGAGTAAAGAAGACAGAGCCAGGCTCTTCTCAGTGATATCTGGTAACAGGACAAGAGAGAAGAAGCGGAAATTGAAATACAGGAAATTCCATTTAAACAAAAAACTTTTTACTGTGAGGGTTGTCAAACACTGGAATAGGTTGTTTCTAGAGTTTGTGGGGTCTCCATTCTTGGAGATACTCAAAATCCAGCTAGACATGGCCCTGAGCATACTGCTCTGGTTGACCCTACTCTGAGCATATGGTTGGAGTAGACAATCTCCAGAGGTGCTTTCCAACGTCAGCAGTTCTGTGAAAACTCAGTTGGGCCATGGTCATCCAACTACATCCATGCTGGATCCCAGGTTTAGGTTATGCTTATTTCAGGCCATGTTCACAAACAAACCTTTCTCCTTCAGTAAAGGAATGAAACAGTAGCCCAAATTATCATGGGATCTTCTTACCTCAGTCTTTGTTCCCACAAAACAGCTGAAAGGGGAAGAGCATTTCCTAGAGAGGGTTTACACCTTTGATGCAACAGGAAATTCCAGAGAAAACCACCACCTACCAAGGAGCAAAAAATGTTGAGTAATTACACAGAAAAGAAGTCTTGTCAATGAAGCAGAAATCCTAAATGTGCCAAAAGCAGAAGGAAGGACCCAGAGCTTTGCAGAAGGGGATTTATGAAGTGACAGTGATGTTCCAAATACACTGGACTGTAAGCAGCTGGTGCCAAAATGAAAGATTGCTTTGCTTACAAGGCTCTGTCTTTCCATAAATCAGTGGTCAAATACTGTGTTGAAATATGGTCATCATATTTCAGAAAGGATTGAGACAGATAGCAAAAATTATTAAGAGCTTAAAAAATATTCTCATACAAAAGATTAAAATTGTTTACCTCAAGGAGTCTAATGTAAAGGGATATAATGATAGTCATAACTCCTAGCCCTCTGGATGCCAGTGGACATACTAGCACTTAAGTATCTAAGGCTTTCACAGCATGCCAAAGCACTTTCGAAGGAGATACAGATCATTCATTACCCAAACTTTACATGGGATGTGATATTCAAGTTGCATGTAGTGTCACCCAAAAAAATCAGTTACAGAGATGAAATTAGAAGCAGGTTTGTTGACTTGCAGAAGAGCAATGGTAACCACTCAGCCACCTTTCCTTGGGACAAAAATGAGGGGAGAAGAGGATGTAGTTGGAGAGCAGGATCTTCTGTCTGTAACAAAATAACAATCAGTGAAATTGAAACACATCAAATTCAAAGTGAACTGAAAGATTTACTTGATACCTGATGTACTTAGCCTTCAAAACTAACGCCAGCTACGGATCGATGATGCCAAGACCTCAACAGGATTCAAAATATGTGTGTGGAAAATATTTGTATCTATTGTAGTAAATGTTGCAGCCATTAAGATTCTTTTAAGGAACATGCAGTTTCACGTGCCAGGGTTTATGCCAGTTCACAGCAGATTTAGGCAGATATTTTTTCCAGTGGACATGCCAGCACTTAGTTATCATTTCAAGGCAGTTTGCACAGAGTGGGAGATTATTGTCAAGGTCAGAGATGAGAGACACAATCGGTCAGATGTGGTGTGTCAGTGTCAGTGTCAGTGTCAGTGCCTACCTGGCATCCAAATGAGCTGAAAGCACTAGTTAAAAGTCACAGCATGAGCTTTATGTTTTAATAGTGTTTAGTCATTCTGAACCAGAGAAGGTAATGCCTAATCTAATCTAATCTAATCTAATAATATTTTATAAATAGAAGCAAGTATAAATGAAAGACAGAACTGACAGAGAGATACTTCAGGTTTGTTGAAGTGCTTGATGAGAGGTTCATAAATATTTTACTCGACAACCAGTTAAACAGTGACTGCTGTACATTCCTACTGCAGTTGCACAGAAGTAGTAAAAAAGCAAGGTGAGTTGTTCTGGGTTTTTTGAGCTCTACTGCAATAGGAAATCGATCACACTCTAAGTGAAGTGCAAAGGTGTTTGTTCCTATTGTTGTTCTTTGCTGGGAAGGCACAGCCATTCCTTCGATGCCATCAGGGAGCTCTACCAGCCTGGTCTCAATGTAGGCCTGGAAATCTCAAGCTACCCGTGTTTGTTGTTGGGCTTGGTGAACAGAGGCAACGTTTTAAAACGTAGACAACTTCGTAAACCTCCTCCATGCTTCAAACTCACCAGTCTCTTATTTCAGAAAGAAATATGAGAAACAACTGTATGTGAACAGTTGGACTTGATGATCTTAATGGTCTTTTCCAACCTAAATGATTCTATGAGTCTATATCTTTCTGCATATCTAACCCTTCTTCCCAGTCTGAACATGCGGTCTTTGTATTTCAGCCTTGTGATGTACCAAGTGTTTGTCTCGTGGATACATACAGGTCCCAGGATTGCTGTGCCCTTTTACCAGAAGAAACCATCTTTGCCTTAGGAAATCAGTGCTCTGTATTTTTTCTCTGCATATTTCTCATAATGCTTTCAAGTATTAACATGGTTTTTAATAATTTCTTTTTTTAATGTAATTTCAGAGGAAGAATGATCTCTATGCTCTTGCTTCCAACGTGTCCTTCGAAGTTAAGAGCATGCCATATAAAGTGCAACCAGCAAAGCTCCCTGAGGGAAGCATAGCAGTAAGTAACTCAAAATTGTATCTTTGTGTGAAGCACGTGTATTTTGTCATTCTGATCACAGCTGTGAAAGTTTTTATAGATTAAAATATTGAGATCAGTCCTTTCTGTGTTTCTATTGTAAATTCCTGAAATAATACCTAAAGGAAATACCTTTATTGCTTTCTGTGGAAGTCGCTGATATATGACACTAATTTCATTTTAAAATAATTTCTTGCTGCATTAATGTGCAGACTGCTTTATTGCAATCAGGATGGATTTTTCACCCAGAACAAAACAACAAAACTGTGAGAGCAAGTGTCTAATTACCTTGTTTGAGTTAAAAAATATCTGGAGGAAATTTTTGTGCAAAATCCAAAATCTTGTTTCTGTCAGGGTTAAAGATCTCACTTTTCTCCCAGTCAGCGGTTCTCTCACACAAGCTTATGGATTATCTATGGCAGCTTGTCTCTTATCTGTATTAAGCTTCTTTGATACCCTGATTTTCAGAAAGGTCTGCATGCCTATCTAAGGACACCACCTCATAGCACATTGGGTGCAAGATATGAAATTACCTGGTAATCCCTACAGGTGTGACAGACAGATACTAAATACTTGCCTTATTTTCAGAGCAAGATTTTTCTGGTCCTGGGTTATTATGTGAAAAATTAATCTTAGAGGTGTAAGTTAGATTTAATTGTTTGCTGGTGCCAAAGCATTGAGTTTGGCGAGCAATTTAAAAGAATTTGCTTCTTATGGTGCCTAATACCATGGTTAAAATTAATTCTGTTTTGTCATTACTGATGGAAATAAGTAAAATACGAGTGAAAAATTTGATTCTAGTATAAGAGAAATCTGAAATTTGAAGGCTTATTGTTCTCATCTTTATAAAGATTTATCATTTACAGTCCTTCTTTTAAAAGGTAAGCTCAGTAGAAACTTTTCCCAGTTAAATCCTGGTGCAAATACATCGTATCAGTCTGTTGAGATGTAGTAGGGAACAGAATATTTTCTTATATGGAAAACCAACATAATAAAACACTTTATGGCTTACATTGAATATATTTTAGAGGATACAGGTTATAAAGCTTTGTTTTGAACAAGCACAGACTGAATGGTCAATTGATACTTGCTCTGGGAAGACATCAGGTGAAATCTTAGTCCTCTACACTCAGTGACTCCAACCTCTAACGTCAGGAGAACCATGATTTCACCAGAGAGATTTGATGCTTAATGCAATATTCATCCAGAAAGGTTCAAAGGCTCCAAGCTGACAGATATACTCAGGCTCTTTTTATTTTCTTGCAGCATGTGTTCCATACCAGAAACACATGTTGTGCAGAACTCTGTTGATAGTGGTGCCTTCATCTGGAATGAAGTGCTTTACCCCAGGTGATAGTCTGCTGTTCTCAACAAGTGTCAGATGATCTACCAAATGATCAGATAAGCATTTTATTCTCTTACTCCAGCCAGTATAATGCGTTATTTGCTGCAGATGATTTACAGCAAAATGCCTGTAATGGCAACTGTAAAATGTGGAAAAATGATAGTGCTTTTATACCATTTCATATCTGGACATGGCAGTGGATGCTTGCCAGCTCTACAGCTTGATGTGTTATATGCACAAGCTCTTTTGATGTTCCACTTGCAAGAAGAAATATTTGCTTGAAGTTGGGCAATGCTTAATATTTTTGCTCCTTCTGAAAAAGACCACTGGTTGGGTTTTAAAAGTTTCCAAAGATTTATTTGGAAGTTTATGTTTTTCTTTCAGACAGTGCAAGGGTGGAAGTGGAATAAAGATTTAAATATTTTAAAATTCATTTTTGAAAGTATATCTTTAATAATTAGCTAACATCTTACAGTTTATATAGTGGAGAGAATATGTTCTAAAAGAGCAGAGCATATGTCCTTCATTTAACTCATACAGCACTTGGTTCCAGCTTTGCAGGCTCATATGTATATTTTATTTCAATGTTATAAATAATCCTGTACACATGGGTAGCCTACACAGTCATGTATGTATGTGCTTACATATTGACAGCACTGAGGTCTTTATTTCCATCATCATGGAATATAGGTCTATATCTTGAACAGAGGGTCATTACACATAGATGTGTGAAAGGTTATGTAAAGGTAAGAAAATCTAAATCTTTTATAGTGAAATGTTGGAGTGAAAACGGCATCAAACAGGAAATTAGCTTGGAGCTTAGTGGAGCTTAAACCAAAATCCACTGAAATCAATAAAAGTATTTCTATTGATTTTGATAGGTTTGGAATTACAACTACTATTGTACAACTGGTTGTATTTCCATGCTAACAGTTGTATCATTCAAGAGAAAATTGTCATTTTTCCTTAGAGGTATTATGGTGAATAATACTATCATACATGATTAATTTCATGTCCAAGGTGAAATAATACTTCTTATTATAAAACCTGTAGAGTTAGAATAAGCAGTAATTTGTTCCATTTTAATTTATGATTCTTGAGCCAGTTTTGAAGTTTAATAAAATATGATTGCTTTTCTTAAATGCTTGATGGGATCTTCAGTGGGGATGCCTTTAATATAAACTGTTTGACCAATGTCCTACAGTGAGTAAAATTGATTTCAGACTAAGGCTTTTAACTCTTTTTTAGCTGTTACATGGTGATGAGTACTTTCACTTTAAATATGCTTATATACTTTATGAAATACATTTGCACAAGCATTTGTAAAGTATAAACATAAATGTCAATATTAATTATGAATCCAAGCACAAGGGAGCTTTTGCATTCTATTTTGAGCATTTTTTCAGAACATACAAGAACATCATGCTGCAAAGGTTGGATGGGAGCATGTAGGAGTGCTAAAGAGTTCCTGTTTCTCAGCCTCTGTAAGAAAAATGAGTAAAGATTAGAGGAAGGTCATCACGCACAGTAAAAGGGATAGCATTAGAATAGTAATTGATTTAGCTACTGTTTCTTAAAGTAGCAGATTAAACAATGGAAAAGTTAAATTTTTTTTTAAGTGTGTCTTTCAAAGGACAAGAGGGGAAAAAATAGCTTTGTGAGAATCTCACTAGCAGGCACTGCATTCTCACCATTGATGCTGGATGTTAGCACCAGTAAAACCTAATTCCCATCTATCCACAAGGGCCTGCAGATGAACCGGCAGCTTACCACACATGCCTCTCTCTGCACTGCACTGCCTTCCAGTGGAATCAAAGACAATTTTGAAGCTACACTGAGTAGCACCAGAATTAGGAACAAAATCCAAACTGTACAAAAATCAGTGGCAAAAAACCTAATATTTCTTTTCTTCACTTACAATGTGTTTAACTGTGGCACATCAAAGAAAAGGAAAACAAAATCCCCCCCTTCAGAATTATTTTCATGAGCAACAAGTGACTCTCATGGAACCACAACAGTGATCCTGAAGTTAAGACTATCGGACAGCGTCCATGCTAAGACAAGCTTGGATTTTATTTCCGATAGGAGACAAAGGCTCCGTCTGTAACTCTCAAGGTGGCTTCACCCTCACCTCGGTGCTTGACCAGCTGGCATTCCTTGTCACCCCTTTGCAAACAAAAGGTGTGAGACATTCCAGCGTATGAAAGGCCGAAAGCCAGCTGGCTCCTCTGAAGTCTGTGAGGTGTGCTTTTCACCAGCCCAACAGAGAAGCAACCGCTGTTGTCAGTGTTCAGTGTAAGAAAGTCTTCTAGCCCTGAACGGAGAGGAAAGCCAACAGCATCTGAAGTACAGTGCCAACATGCAATGCTTGTGTAAAAATTCCACTTCTTCATATTGGCCACCTTAGATGAAAACAGATAAATCCCTGGCTGTGATCCTGCAGTACTAAACTTACCACATGGAGAAGAACAGAAATCCAAGCTGAATAATGCAAACTTGCCCTAAATCAAAATCATATGTAAAACTGTTGTGGACAGCATGGGGTGGAGGAGGGACAGCCTTCTGTGAAAATGGTGAAACAAGGCAGGCAAAACTGAAGGGGTGCTTTGTTTCTTTCTTCCCCTCCAGCTTCTACCTCAACTCTGTGGGTGTTCAGGGCTTGCAGTGTCAAACTTTTCACCAGTAGCCCTGCAAGTCTTTGTATAGCGTGTGAGAGGAGGCAGCCCAGGGGCGTTATGTGCTACTGGTTAGGCACACAGGCAGGAGTGAGACTGACGACTACATACAATCCTCTGCTCAGGAAATAAACCTCGAGCGCTTAGCACAACCCCTCCCTTGCTTTCAAAAAACTAAGACAAAGAAGGATTCATGAGAAAAGGGTGCGGGTGCGACAAGATGGTTTTAAGATTTTAGCAGGCAAATATTTCATTAGCCATTGGCCTCTCTCCTGCTGCGAGAGAGATGCATCAGTTTTGCAGCAGAATTCTGCTTGATACAGGATAGACCTAGTTTCTACTGTTTACTCATTGCTGATAATCAAAGGTTTATAAACATGATACTCTGCACTTCTCTAAGGTTACAGTTTCTTGTTTATATTTCAACATTTGTCAGGCTCCAGCTGAGCTACGAAAATTACACTGTAAATTGCACTTTACTGTCTGTAAAGGCAGAAAGACCAAAGGAAGAAGGAAGAGAGGATTACAAACCCATGCAGTACAAGCAAGGCTGAGCACTGCTACATCACTTGTAGTTGGTGTCAGCATGTCCTCAGGAAGACCCAGATGTCCTTATCTGCATCCACACTGATAGGTGCTCTGTAGGTATCGCAGGAAGAGCTATGTTGCCTTGTTGGTTTCAAAGCCTACGAGGAAAGCAAACACAACATGCAAATGCAGCAAACATCTAGGAAGTGGTCCATAAAAGAAGACTTGGGTACTTGTAGTTGCATACACTACTATCAGCTTTATCCAAAGCCTAATGAAATCCACCGTCCCTAGTGCAATTGGCTGCTTCCACTGATTTCAACAGGATCTCAAACATGATTCAAGGTCTGGATTGACCCCACCTAATTTTGAACAGTGAACTGAAGCACATTAGTTAAGAGTCTAGCTGCTGTGCTCCTGTAGGCAGCCCTATGAGCTATTCAGATCCTAGACAGCACCAGGCAGCAGCTTAGCTCACCTGTGTTGCTGAAATCATTGCCTTAGATTGGATGAAAGTGGGCTTGGTGCCCAAGGAGACAGCTGTGCTTCAGTCAAATACTGTCTTAAGAAATCTGTAATCAAAAAATCCTTCCCACACAAGTACCCGCCCACTCTGATAATTTCCATATTCAGGATGTACAGTTTTGGTAGACTGTCCCTCCACCAACCCGTCCATAGCTGGCCAGAAGCTTGACTGAGTCTTTTTGTTCTGGATTGCTGCTGTTGTACAGCCCAGCCTAGAGCTGACTCCATTTCCTATTGCATTTACCTCAGCCACATGATGCCACCTAGGAATTTGGCTCAAGCTACCAATACCAGGAATGGCTAAATCAAATTTTACAAGAAAATGGGTTTTCCCTTGGGAAAACCTTACTATAGAATGGAGTCAGTCATTTTGCCAAACTTGAGAGGACAGAAAGCCCTGCTTGGATTTGCTTTTTGCTGTTGTTTACAAATATTTGCTAAGGTGATTGTGGTAAGTGATCTGTCATTTTACTGCTCCAGCTCCACGGCAACATGCTCAGACAAGTGATAGTGTTAGAACAGAAGCTGTAGCGAAGCTCAAACCTTTCATAGGTAAGGTGTATACACTGCATGTTGATAGTTTCAGATTCTTTTCAAATAATAATTAAAAAAATGATAACTGCTTGCTTGTGGTACCTCAGCCTTTGCCAGCAACGGAAGTGCGCAGTGTGGATGAGTTGGGGTTTTTTTAATCAATCTCAGTTTTTGCTGTCTTGGGGCCCATTGAATTTTCATCAGCACTTCCCAACTCTTGTGCTGTATGTGATCAGGTCTTCAAGGCTTGCATCAGGGCAGCATTCATGAAGATTTTCAAGCAGCAGAAGGGACATCCTTGCTTTCTTGGGCAGCTGAGCTCACTGCTTGCTACAGGCTTCATGCAGCCCATCATGTCTGCATCCCTTCTGATTTCCCTGGCCAGATAAGCCTTTTACTTGCAGTCATCTTTTTCTTTAACTGGCTGTTCTCTAGGAGGAATCTCTGCAGACCGTTCAGATGACCTTTGTCTCATTTTCTCTGCCCTTGCAGATGGAGGGAGATGCCAGATACAGTACCACTCTAAGACACAAGGAAAGCCATTCAAAAACATTTTGTCCTTACTAAACAAGCCCTGCTCTTGCTGAATTTAATGATAGAGAGAGCCTATGAACTTCTGCAGTGGTTAAGAAGCAACCCAAAGAGGAGACTGGGGAAGGGGATGGTATCCCTGCAGTGGCACAGCTGATCACACCAGAAAGATATCTATTGAGAGCCAGGGGTGGGATTTCATGGGGTTTTTTTACTAATTCTGTTTGCCTTGAAATAATTTTTTCTTGCTTTAATTGACTAACATTTATTCTTTGTATATGCTATCTTTTTGAAGTCTTTTAGAGTAATTTACAGCCGCACTAGAGAAGTATATTAGCATTTGTTAGATCAACGATGGTATGGCCAGCACTGCAAGCACTTGCTTTTCAGGGTACAGGTCAATGTTAAAGTGCTAACCCCAGAAGGACTGGGCAGTGTCTCAGAATTTTCTGTGTAACCGACAGTGTAAGCTTTGGTAGAAAGCAAGTGGTATCCGACATAAAAAGTTTGTCCCTAATTTCAGCTATGATCTGTGTCCCATAACAGTGAGGGATGCTATAAAAAATATATGCATCAATAGACCTCACCAGACTGCTATATTTCTAAGCGCTGTGTCAGGGTAGGGTTGCACCGGTGCAACCCTGGGTGTGCAGGCTGGCTGCACCGATGAAGTAAGTGGAAAGGACTATTCCAAAGTGTCTTCCAATTAAGCACGACCGTAGCTGGAAGACAGATCTGCTGGTGCTTGCAGAATGAAAAGTATGCTGGAAAGTATGCTGATCATGAGAAAGAGTGAGAGAGGGGGGTGCTAGATGTTGCAGAAAGGCTGGAATTCACCACCTTCAAGGAGAAAAGTGAGAGAGACGGAAACTGAATTAATTTTGAACTGGACTACAGAGTTGTGTCCAGTCTTCAAACTTAGGATGCTGTTCCATGAATGAACACATTAGCATTGTGCTAAATTTCAGGTGCATCAATCAATGAGTTAATAGCAAAAAAAAAACCAAGTAGAAAGAGAATTTGCAGCGAGTACAGATCAGAGACTGGGAAATAGCCAAGAAACTTATTAAGAAGAGTAGATTCCCTAGCTGTACCTCGAGCACTGAAGAGGAAGATCATTTGAGAGTTTGTGTAATCAGTTTGCTTTGCAAACCGATTTTATCTTCTCATGAAGAAAATAACTTCCATCTGTCACATACTTAGCCTGTTTAAGGGAGACTAGGAGTAAATGAGAGAGGTCCAACAGAAAACCCCAGAGAGAAATAACTTCCTAGACTAATGATAAAGAGGAAAGTTTGACAAAATAAACTAAAACTGAAGGAACATGATTGTGGCTGAGGAGCTAAGGAAAGCTCAGACGCATTGCTTCCCGCTTGGGAGCAGCAGGGAGAGAGCAAATTTTCCACGAGATTGGCAAGGAGCCTTCCAAGCAGAGTCTGAGTGTGTAGAATAAATTTGGTACAAGGTATGGAAGGGAGAACGAGGAGGAGGTTACTTACGTGGATGGCCCCAGAAGGAGAAATACAGAGGGGTTATTATTACTCTTTGTCAAGATTAAGGTCTAAAGAGAAAAGTCTGCCAAGTCAATTAAAACCTTTGATAACTCACGTTATACACACCTGCTGCTTTCTAGAGCCTCAGACGAGAGAGCGCATTTCATGCTTATTTCCCATTTAGGTAATAGTCCGTATGCTTGGCTTCTTTTAAGGAGCATAATGTCATGCTGTGCGTTAGGCTTTATCACAAGGACAATGCACTCTGCTTGAGTTTCATTTTTGGACTGCTTAGCTGAAACACAAGTCATAGGAAAAAATGTACACTGGTGTGTCAGCAGAAATTAAAATAAGAATAATGTAGCTGGTATCTACTGTGGTTTGAATTAAGAGTTTGGGCTGAAGTCAACCATTGTTTCAGAGTAGTTCAGTGCCAGTCACTTATACTGGCCTGGGCTGTACCAGCATACACGTGAGTAGAACTTTGCTCCTTGAATCTTCTTGAAGTATCTGCACAGAAAGGTATTTTTGCTACTCTGTATTAAGTGAAAATTATTTGTATATGTGTGAATCCCATTTTTAGTAATTATCATGAACAAGTGGAAAAGAACTTGCAGTAAATGAAGCCAACACGGGAGAATTCCAAGCAATGTGTATTTCTAATCTGCAAAATGCTATTGAAGTAAATGCTTATAACCTCTGTAATCTACTGTCAGATCTGCTTTACTTCTTTAATTTTTGTTCATTTAATGTATTCTTTTCATTTCAGATCAGAACATCTGTCATTTGGTCCACTCCAAATGTCTCCTTTGTAATCCCTTTATGGGTCATAATACTAGCAATACTTCTTGGACTACTGGTACTAGCTATGTTGACCCTAGCATTATGGAAGGTATGTTGCATTATTACTGTTGCCTTAAAAAAGGCCTGAAAGATATTGGAAGATACAAATAGAAAAAGAGAGGCTGGAATTCTGTGTTCTTTAACAGTTCGGAGCAAAAGCAACAATATACATGTGTCTTTTTTGTTTTGGCATTTCTGACATGCTAGTGTCACTGACCTTCATGCAGGGAACTTGTTTTCAAAGTCCCCCTTTATTATTATAGTCTGGTTATAAATGGGCGTACAGAGTTTGGCTCTGTTTCCCAAGACCTATGATCATCTTTTTCAGGATGTTTAGGTTCAGAAAAAAGTGACTCTAACTTTGTTTTCTCTGAATACTTCAGGAATTTCCAGGTTTTGTCAGCATGTAACAACACTCCCAGCTTTCAGAATTAATTTTTAGATTTCCTTTTACATTAGTATGCCGTATCTTCTGTTTTTAAAGTTTTCTAGTTCTGTGTTGGTCATTACACTCCCTTTACAAGTTACTGGAAACTGCTATATTACACGTAGCCCACATAGCCTTTGGACATCCTCTCAGTTCCCATTAAAAAAAATAATTTCCTTTGGCCGCCTAAAGATTATGGGGTGTGGGTTAGGTGTCCAGCCTATGCTAACTTTCCAGATTCACCCAGTCAGTTAACAACAGCAGCAAAAAGCTATGTCTAATTCATGGGAGGATGAGAGGAATTACCTTTTGGTGGTACTCTCCTTTGACCTCTTGTGACGCCTACATAACTTTCAACCTTTCGACCAAAAGGGTAACTTTTAGACAGCTAAAGGTAGGTGAGAGGTATCTCATCTTTCGTGGCCTTTAGTCTAGGTCAAAACACCGTCCTGTGCACATTTCCCAACACATATTCCATCTCTGTTATTATTACTACCTGTCAATCTAAAGATCTTTTCTGAATGAGTGTCTTGCTGAACTGAAATTAGCAGTTTTCTCATTAGAGTCTGTCAGTATCAGCATTCAGACCAATTTACATCTCCTACAAAGACAGCTTTCATTTGCATTTTTAAACCTATACTCTGGAACTCAATGCCTTGCACCTACAACTTCAATTTTTCATGGGGAACAATTTGAATAGAAACAAAAAAGCTTCGCAGTCTATCAGCCTGCCATAATTCGTACCCAACCTTTCAAGTTAACTGAGTGAGGAATCAAACTGCAGCTGAGTCTTCCTGTGGTTGTCTTACCATGACACCTTTGTTTCTGTTGATTGTTTTCTACAGTGTGGCTTCTTTGACAGAGCCAGACCTCCTCAAGATGACATGGCTGACAGGGAACAACTGACAAATAACAAGACTACTGATGCATAGAGGAAGAGAGTGACAGTTCAAGTCAGAATCCTGCCTGAGAGTAGAAACACAATGAGGATTAAATGAAGGATTCCTTCCACCAGTCTTCCTTTGTACATGCAAGTGACATGGTGTCATGATCTGATCTATGCAATGTTCTGAGAACATGCCGCATGATGGCCCTCCTTGCCAAAGAAAGCAGCTTTATCACTGCCTTACAAACCTACTCACCACTGAAGAGAATGTTTATCCCATATTCCAGTCAGTCTACACTTCAGCAGATGCTTTTGAGCACGTGTGGTACATTGAGCTGCTTCCAGAACAAGCCCAAATCTCCCAAGGAGAGAATGCCTACATTGCTGTATTGTCTAGAAGATGGACCAGGACAAACCTTCTGAACGCTACTGTATCATGCAGAATACCTTTGACACCTCCCTAAGAATAAGAACTTTTATGAAATTATGGCTCAGGGAGACAAGCAATATATCAGTACTGTGAAAGTACTTCTGAAAAACAAAGGTAGTCTATAAAGAACTTTATAGATGGGGCACAATTATTTATTTTTCCACCTTTGCAGGATAAGTATCTGATATAATCATCAACTTAGATTTTGAGAGAAGAAAGTAAAAAAATAGAAATCATGTACTTACCTTGCATGTAAATAGAAAAGTAAACCACATTGTACACACAGAACACATCTTTCTTGGCTACAAGGTATTTTGCAAAGCCAAAGATTTATGCAACATTTTCCAAGATAAGACATATGATAAACAAGTACCTGTTGTATCTCTCTCAACTCAGAGCTGGCAGCGTCACACCCAGGTAACTAAGTCCATGCACGGTGTAGAGCAGGGGATGAATTACCCTCTCATTGCATTGCTGACGGCTGACATCTGTACGGCTGACACGGGATACAGTCATTTGTGAAACACTGATTTCAACTATCACAGCCACACTGGTGATACTGAGAAGGCTTGAGGGTTTGGGGCTAGGATAAATGTTATTTGCCATTGCCCCATTACTTTGTTGAAATGGCCTCTGAAAATGGAATGGCTACTGTCATTGTACCTTCTGTTTAATTTGCGTCATAGACCCTAACACTTTGTTCACCTAAAGATATCTTTGCCTTTTTTTTTTTTTTTATTTTACAGACTACAAGCTGGCAGCATATCTGAAGTGTTGATTTCAGCAAAGTTTAGGGCTGAATGTAATTATTTCTTAAGCAAAGTCTTGCAGGGAAGGTGAGCAGGATTTGTATTTATGCAGAAAAACAGGATGCCAGCCAGACAAGCAAGAACAAAAAGAAGGAAAGATGTCTTGAGGTAAAGAGTAAAAATACACATTTAGGATTTTATTTTTTTCTGAATAGACAATTATGAAGAAGAGAGGCTTCGTTCTTTCTCCTCTATCAGCAAATGGTCCTTATCTCAGCAGGGGCTCTAAGCTCTGATCTGTGCAAATCTGTGCCTGAAAGCATGAGTCTTCCAGTGCTGCGCATGAGTGTGAAATTAGCTATATTGTGTAAACTTCAGGAGGGATTGTTCATTTTCTGAAATATACACCACACTTCCCTTCTTCTGAGCTCCTTTTCTTTCCAATCTATCTCAGCTTCTTAATCAGCAAATGGCCTCATCCATTCTGACACTGCTTGGCTCCTTTTCGGTAACTGCCCTTCTGCTTTCTAAGACGTCAGGACAGGGCCGGCCATGAGACACTGTCACTTCTGTCAGCCTGACAGGAGATTTTACAGTTTTACCATTTCATGCACACTGACCTGTGAAATCCAAGCAGGAGCTAGGAAAACTGAGCAGGTTGTGTTCTGTCTTCATACCTAAGGTAAATTTGCAAGAAGACCTTTAAGGAGTCTGTAGCTTATCAGATGCAGTGTGCCCATGAGACTTAATGAGAGGAGACTTAACAGGGAGGCCTGACCACTTCCCCATCCCCCAGAAAACCATTAACAGATGCCTTCCCCCAAATGGGTTTGAGCTGACCCCATGTAGATTAGAGAGATCAGCTGATAAATACCACAGCAAAGCAAGCCTGCCCCGTATTTGCACACATCTAACCCATACATTCCGGGCAAAATCATCCTCCCATGAAAAAGACAGTGAGCTTCTAGCTTTTGTAAATACTGAATGGTTGTGTGTAGCAGCTTGTGAAATAAGATCAGCTAGCTCATTACAGTCACATCATCTGCACAACTCTGATGAAATAGCGCCCTAAGGAGATATGGAACATAGGACTTTTGTATGTGCAATACTTTGTATTACTTATATACCTGAAGCATGTTTACACTGGTATTTTTTTAAACTTTTTAATATACTGATTAACGATTACAATAAAGAAAAAAATAGGAGACAAAAAAACTAAAACCAGACCCAAACACAGCTCTGTTCAGTATTTGTTGCAGTGTGTTTTCAATCCTGCATTGCTCTGAGGATGGGACTAGGTGACCTAATAAGTTCTTTGCAGTTGTAACATCAATGGTTCACTTTTGAACAATTACTCTCCATTTTAATGATGGGCAAAACATGTTCAGATACTAAATTTAAACCAAAAAGAACCTCAGTGACTGCTGGGCCTGGCTGGAATCCATTGGCTGCAGCTGTGTAATATCACTGGAAACCAAATTAGAGGCACATGATCTGACAAACAGTTACTTCAAGCAAAACTTTGTTTTATATTTCTACATCTTTGTAGATTAAACTTCCCCCATGGAAATGTCTAGAGCCGTGTTCTGTCAAGGACTGTAGTCTTGGGTCTCGGCGTTTGTGGATAGCTTTGGCTGCAAATTGCAAACAGCTTTGCAAAGGGGATTTCTGGGTTTCAGTGCTTGCCAAGAGTGTTTAGCCCGTGGGGAGATTGCATCCTGGATGCGGACACTAGCAGGCAGTTGACATAATCTTTCCCCCCCAGTATATTAGTAATGTGCCGCACGATAACCTCTGCCACATCCCTACATGACTGAACTTTTGTTTCAGTGATGTCAGCCTTGTAATGAGTTACTAAATCCAGCTTTCTGTAAAAGTAATTCAGCCTTACACTTCCAAACATATGTGGTGAGCTGCTAATTGCTGACAATACAGGAGTACTCCGGAGAGCTGAAAAAACGGGAGGTTACTTTATAAATTAAAGCCTTTTAAAAACTGTTTATTGCTATGACCACCACAGCCATCTAGTAAACAGAGACATTCATCTTTTATTTCATGTGCTTCTTGCCGACTTTGAGAAGGGCTGTCCAGCTATTCCATCCATGCAGCCAACTTCTCAAGAGTATCAAGCATCAAGCAACATTTTGTTTTGTGAAAATCTCAGAATTTACATAACAGGGATCAGTACATGTGAATGTGTTGTCACTTATGGATTTAATCTTCAAAGGTATTTAGCAGATACAATTTTTGTTCGACTACCAGGTTGTTAACAAGAATTTTTTCTTGTCACCATTCAGTAACTCATTTACAATTTTTTCTGTCTTCTCCAACTCTTTTGCCCAGACAGCTTTTACAGGTTTCCCACATTAGACATCTCTTGAAAATTGCACTGATTTTCTCTACCTTTTAGCCATGATTTTTTCATCCATTAGCAAGAAGGATCTTCTGGTAGGCATGGCATACATTAACTAAAAAGCCTTTTGGGAACCGACAACACACCTACAGATAAGCAGGGGAAAGAAAGTCCCAAGTGGCCATGGCCTATGGCATTCCACTACATTGTAGCAAACTTTTTTTTTAATGAAATACCATCTGACACACTGCCTTTAGGAATTGTTTATGAGCAAGTGTTGTATTTATGATTGTTGGCAAAGATCCATATTAAAATGTAGTGTAATGGTACTGCCTCTTGACAATAAAAAGCCTTGAATTCAGTT